>NW_024384136.1:0-9939 GCF_016835505.1 Polypterus senegalus
TTTTTTTTTTTTTACCGTGTCCTGTTTGGCTGTGAAGCAATCAGAATTGATGTCTGAATGCTGGCGACTAGCCTTACAGTTTTTATATCAGGTGGAGCGTTACAGCTTCTGCTGACGACGCCTGATACCAAAACTTTATTAAAAATATTTTTAGATGTTTTAAGATTCGAACCGGACACGGAGACAAAAGTGAAAGAAAAGAAGAGAGAGAAGGAAGAGATGGAGGTAAAGGGGGAGGGGGGGGTTTCGTATAGAATAAACAATAAATGAACCAGAATCCGCTTCTAGACCTGCAGAAAGAGAGGGGGAAACAAAAAACCACAAGACAAAAACATTGCTGCATCAGCTACATGAAGATATATAAAAGTAAAAATGTTTGCTGACAATCATACAGTAATTATTACTGAGGCATTTAAGGCCACCACAACCTTAGATCATGTGCTGAAGATGTCCAAGTCATACTTATGAAATCACCATGTGAGCTCCTGTGTGTACGCACGCTTGTATGTGTAAGGTTTCTCTATAGGAGCATCCAATAGTGAGTGTGAAGGGCCACAGACCTGCCCCCAAAAACGTGCGGAAGATGGAGGGAGTTCCAAGCCCAGAGATCCAGAGGTCACCCCAGAGCGCGGAGACCCCAGGGAGGCCGTCACCAGAGAAGCCCCAACCCCCACCCGAGAGGCGCAGAGGATCACCCCGGGGGTCACAACCAGCAGCCGGCAGAGTCCCGGAGATATCAACGGCAAGCCCTCAGGCCCGCCCGCAGCCGCTCTCCCCGAGTCGGCCGGGCCCGAACCCAGCAGCCCGGGACCCGAGGGCGACCCACCCGCCGAGGATCCAACAGAGCCCAGGGAACCAGATCCCACCAGGCAGCCACCGGGAGCGACCAGACAGATGCTTAAGGCAGGGGGAGGGTAGGCAAAGATGTTGTAGTATTGCCAGATGTCCCAGGAGAGGGGAGGAGTCCAAAACCCCACCTGACATATACAGTCACACACAAACACAGTCATACACTCCCTCCCTCATGCTCTCACATACACATACAACCCAAGACTTACAAGGATGTACGCCAGACACCCATTCACACTCCCACACACACCCTACCTAACTCTGGTCCCGGTGCTGCCGTACCTGAGGTACAGCCATTCCTGGACGCCAGAGTTAGCCCGTCCGCAGGGGTAATAGTGAGCAGGCACCCCATCCAACGTAGAGCAAAGCAACCCACCACTCCAGACCACAGGCAGACGGCCAGCTCCCACTCCTAGCCTCCAGCCCCGGGCAGCTAACTGAGAACAGAAGTGTGATAAGACCTCTAGTCTCCCTCCGCCTGCTCTAATGTAGTGTTGGTGTGTGCTGATAAGGTGCATTTTGTGGTTGGGGGGGCGCAGGCAGTGCCGGCACCATGTGGCCTACACCAGCTGATGCCAACACACAGCCCCACCTCCCCCCCAAAACTCTCCGTGACTAGGTGCAGTTTAAAATTGGAAGTGGACACCGCACTCGGAGTGAGGCTGAAATTTCCCCACCGGATGCCGTTGAGTGTGCCCACTCCCAAGGCCCTAAGTGTGCATTTGTGTGGAATGTTTTTTGTGGAAGTGTTTAATGTGCAAATAAAATTGGGGTGTAGGCTGCCACAGGACTGCGGAAACGGGATCCATACCCGCACCCCCTGACTTACCCACACCCCAAGGCCCTATGTGCATGTTTGTGTGATGATGTGAAGGAGCAGGAGGAGGGAAATGTCTGAGGATGGGGAGGAACGGCTGAGGGGCCTGAGCCCTCCAGGGAGCCAGCTCCCCTACTGGCCCCAATAGGCACCTCCGTTCCCAAAATCCACCCGGGCACGGAGGCCCCAGCCTATCTAGCCATGGCCCGAAGCAGCAGCATCACAGAGCCCCACGGAGTCTGAGGCCACCAACCCACACCACCCCAGCAGAATATTTACTCCCATCCCCACATTTACTCAACATTCAGATTAAGTAAGACATAAGACACCCAGGATAAAGCTGGATCCTCCCCCTCCCGGACATCCCTCCCCATGGTGGAACTGCCGCACGTTCCGGCCCTCTTCCCGGCAGCGTACATGCCAGGACCCAATCCCCAAGGCCCCACCCATATCCCCATCCGGGGACGGCCGCCCCCAAACCCTAAGCCACCAGGCCCACACCCAGACCAACCCAGGGGCATTGCGGCCACTAGGCAGCGACCCGCAGCCACCGTCAAGACCCCCTAAGGCCCTACACACAACCACCAGAAGCCCACCCCGGAGGTAACCCAAGCACCACCAGAGTCGGGCAGCAGCCCCCCAGCCCAAGACCCCCCTAGTGAACCCACCCCAGGGATCCTCCAGATACTCCAAGCTCAGACTCTCCACCACATCAACCACAGCATCCCGCAGGACCATATCAATGACCCTCCATCATCGCTATGTGATGGAACCGATCAAAGGAGCCCAGAGAGATTGATTTGAAGTGGAGGCAGAGGCTGTCTCAAGTGTAATATGATCCAATAAAAGATTTCTATACTGGTTAATGCAAAGATTATCTTTGTTTTTCCAGTTTATGAGGATAGTTTTCTTAGCGATGCATATGGCAGTGAGAACCACGTGAACCAAATTTGTTTCAATCGGGACATCCTCTAGGTTCCCCAGCAAGCAAAATGAGGGGGAAGTTGGGATATCACATTTCAGACACTTTGACAGGTCTTCACATACTCTATACCAGAATCCCTGAACAGGTGGACATGACCACAGTGCGTGGATATAACTGTCAGGAATGTTGTCTGTGCAGTGTGTGCAGGTGTCAGATGGCACAAATCCCATCCTGAACATCCGATGACCTGTATAGTGTACTCTGTGTAGAATTTTGTATTGAATTAGTTGTAAATTGGGGTTTCTGATCGTTTTAAAAGTTTTTAAACAGGTTTGGGACCAGAAAGTCTGATCAAAGCTAACTAATAGATCCTCCTCCCATTTGCCTATAGGAATTGCTATTGTATCATCTATTTTGGTCAATGTTTTATATACTTTAGACAGTAATTTGGGGTGTTTGAGATTACAGAAGTCTAATACCCTTGATGGTGTTTGTAATTCTACTTTAAGCTTAAATTTTTCTTTAACTACTGATTTAATTTGGAGATATTCTAAAATCTATTCTTGTCTATCCCAAATTGGGAGACTATTCTGTTAAATGGAATGAAATCCAATCCTTCAACTATGTGTTCCATGTATAGAATTCCTTTACTTTTCCAGTATGGGAGGTTCATCATTTTATTGTTTTGCAATATGTCAGGATTATTCCAGATGGGTGTGTGTCTGCATGGAATTAGTGAAGACTCCGTCATTTTTAGATATTCCCACCATGCTGTCAGTGAGGTACTGATATTAATACTTTTAAAGCTTTCATGCTTTCTTATTTTTGAGCTAATAAACGGTAGGTCCGAAAGCTCTATAGTATTGCAAAGTGTCTGTTCTACATCTAACCAGGACTCATCCAGCGGGTTATGTTGCAACCATCTTGGTATATATTGGAGCCTGTTGGTTAAGAAATAATGATAGAAGTTGGGTAGATCCAACCCTCCTCTATCTTTGGTCTTCTGTAGTGTTTTTAAGCTAATTCGTGGAGGTTTATCCTTCCAAAGGAATTTAGTGATGGAGGAGTCCAGGGATCTAAACCAATCAGATGATGGCTTGTTTGGGATCATAGAAAATAAGTAATTGATTCTTGGTAAAACCATCATTTTAATTGTGGCAACCCTCCCCATAAGTGATATCGGTAAGGATTTCCATCTAGCAAGATCATCTTCCACTTTCTTTAATAGTGGGATGTAGTTTAGTTTAGTTAGATCTGCCAGCCTGGGAGACACATGAATGCCCAGGTATGTAATATTCCCTGATTCCAATTGTGTATTAAGGGAATTGACAAAAGAGAAATTAATTGGAAGAACTGTGGATTTTAACCAGTTTATTGAATAATCTGAAACTCTTGAAAAGGAGTTTATTAGTTCAATTGCCTGGGAGAGAGAGGATTGAGAATTCTGAAGATAAAGTAACACGTCATCTGCATAAAGACTGATTTTATGTTCTATGTTCTTACACTTTATGCCTTTAATAACTGTAGTTTGCCTGATTGCTGCTGCTAGTGGTTCAATAAAGATAGCAAATAGCGAGGGGGAGAGAGGGCATCCCTGCCTGGTCCCCCTCTGAAGACAGAAGCTATCTGATGTTTGGTCATTTGTCCTGACGCATGCTGTTGGTGAACTGTATAAAATTTTAACCAGTTTATGAAGAAGTTTCCAAAACCAAATTTATGTAAAGTTGCAAATAAGAACTTCCAGTTAACTCTATCAAAAGCCTTTTCTGCATCGAGAGATAATATACTGGTTTCCATGTTTCTGCTATAAGAAAAGTCTATTAAGTTGAGTAATCTACGTGAATTTGTGGATGAATGTCTCCCCTTAATGAAACCAGTTTGGTCTGGATGTATTATGAAAGGGGTTACCTTCTCTAATCTTTTTGCAAGGGCTTTACAAATTATTTTCAGGTCAACATTAATAAGAGAAATTGGGCGATAGCTGGTAGGAAATATAGGATCTTTGCCTGGTTTTAACAGGAGACTAATGTTGGCTGAATTCATGTTTGGCTGTAGTCTACCATTTTCTTGTATTTCACACATCATTCTGAAGAATGTTGGGGCCAGAATGATCCAGAATTCTTTGTAGAACTCTGCTGGAAACCCATCTGGACCTGGAGCCTTCCTATTAGGCATGGAGTTAAGAGCTTCCTGAAGCTCATCTGATGTTAATGGCGAGTCCAGGACTGTAGCTTGGCTATCTGATAATTTAGGAAGTATTATCCTGTCTAGAAACTCATTGATCTCATTATCTGATGGGTTAATCTGTGGTGAGTACAAGGTTTTGTAAAAATCTCTGAAAGTGTTGTTTATTCTTTCAGGGTCATATACTATATTCCCAGTTGAGTCTTTAACAGCAGATATGGCAGTTTTCTCTTTGTTTATTTTTAACTGGTTGGCTAAAAACTTGCCTGATTTATTACCGTGTTCAAAGTTTTCTATTCGTAGTCTTTGTGCTAAAAATTGTGTTTTTGTCAATAATTCCTTTAAGTTCTAGTTTACTTTTACGCAATTTGTTTTGTAATTCTTCTTCTGGGGATGCCTCTAGAGACTTAATGATTTCTTCTAATTCCTGAATACGTTTGTTTTCTATTTTTTTCTTATGTGATGAGAAGGAAATTATTTTACCTCTCATCACTGCTTTCCCTGCCTCCCAGAGAACAGATGCTGATGTTCCAGGAATGTCATTGTGTTCTAAATATAAAGCCCACTCTTTTTTATAATATTCCACAAAACCTTCATCTTTAAGCAGTGACGTATTAAACCTCCAGTTTTACCTGATGGGATTGTTTTCTTATTTAACAGAGTTAAAGAAACTGGAGCATGATCGCTGACAACTATAGGGTGTATCTCAGTGTCTGAAATGTCAGCCAATAATGAGCTGCTGACTAGAAAATAGTCCAAACGTGAGTGAGAGTGATGAACATGTGAGAAAAAAGTATACTCTCTACGGCTGGGATAAAAAGATCGCCATGCATCACAAAGCCCATAATCACTCATATACTGTTTGACTATATTAGTGGAATGCCAACTGCGCTGAGTCCCAGCTGTACTGAGCCTGTCCCATCCAAAAATCCATCCTCACGTCTCATCTTATTACAAAGTATTGAGTAGAATTTCACATTAGATGATATCATATAATATGCTTTGGATTTGGTTTAAGTCCTGGATACCTCATTCATCAAGCTGCCTCCTCCATTTGGCCATTCCACAGCTGAAATAGCACTAATCCGATGAAAGGACACCTCTTTCCCATGATTCCTGCGATCCTCCATCAGGGATGACTTTACTTTAGGCAGGCAATATATGCGTTGTGAAGGGGAGGTGCGTCTGAATGTACGCTAAGGATATGCCGTTGCATCATCTGCTGTCTTCCTGCTGTTGGCGAGCTGCACGTTTTGCTTGTCTCTTGTCGTTGTTTTAAGAGCTGGGAGCACATGATGCTTGTCTGACAGATGCAATCCAACAACTGCTAGGGTTAGATGTCTGTGGACTTGTGGCTCATTGGCTGGTCTCGCATGACGTTCTAAAAACAACACTTGTCCCTTTTATTTACGGCTCAGGGCGTGGTTAAATTCTTTCTTGCAGGATGTATAACGCTGCTTGCACCCGGTGGGGGGAGGGCTGCCGTCGCGCTGCCCTTCGAACTTTTTAAAGCCTTTACAGCCGCTGTCCTTTTTCCTACTATTGCTTGTAAGTAGGGCGTGTCTTGCAAGAATCTCGTTTTATGTTCCAGTGAGACGTACCGTGGCAAGCCTCTTTCCTCTTGCGGGTCTTTTAAATGTCTTCCGAGAAGATCACGTATCGTAGTCTTGCTTTTGCTTTCCAGGACAGGATTTCTTTTTATATTAGAGAGATTAAAAAAAGGATGCGATTGACAAAGTGTCTTCAACTGCCACACAGACATTCGATTGTTCTGCCTTAAAGTTACTTACCCAGGTGACACCAGGTACTGCTGCTACCAATAAATAAAAATTGATATCCTTCATTAAAATTTACATACTTTTTTAATAAAATTACTTTTTGACATTGATTTCAAATGACATTTGGTAAAAGACAGACTGCAGTGCCAGTATTCCAGTAAATGTTTTCTAGGCATGTGTATTGTGTTGTTTCTCCTCAAATCGATAAATGACTACATTTTCACTTCATAAGAACTTTTCCAAAAACAGCACAGCCACAAAGTGCTTTAGAAAATACATCATCAAGAGTAGTTCTTTGGTGCATTGTATTTCCTAAGAGAAGCGCTGTAGTGTGCTGAAACGACATTATGTGGAAATTGTACAGCTGGAGTTCTACTGATTTCTCACTCATTAACAGTCTGTTAATCTCGCCAAAGAAGCTTTAAAATCTCCCCTTGCTTGGCAGTCTGCAGTTTGTGTGAGCAGGTGTTCTGCCTTCCGAGACTGAACAAATAGAATAATCGCAGAGAAGCTCTTTATTGGTGAAGGTACAGATGGCAAACTTCATGCTGCTCTTAGCATAACCATAACTTCTGTGAAGCCAAATGTGAAACGTTAGTCTCTCCGCAAAATAAAGAAAGGAAAATGTTACCTGAAATTATTGTTGTACATGTAGTTGTTCTGATGTCATGCCTCAAACAATAAGCTGTTTCTCGACCTCCTTTCAGTAATTTAAATTCAGGAGATTAGAACGGATGCATTCTGCTCCACTAGAATTTCAACGCCTGGCAAGTTATCCTTTACCTACTAGGTTTGCAGTCTTGGCACTCATTCATTACAGTTTTATTTTTCTAATTACAGATATGACCCTGAGGATCCGTGTGATGTGTAGGTGAACTCTAATTATTGCAGAATATTCTGTGATTTGCATACTGAAAGCTCTTTTGATGTCTGGAAAGGCAAAAACATGGCCTTTCAAAGCTAAATTTAGAAAAGCAAAAATATCAATAAAAACTAATCAAGGCACAGATTGCTATAAATAGGTCTACAATTTAAGCAGATTAGGGTGACCACATATGATTAGTAAAAAAAGGAGCAAAATTAGAAAAAAAAAGAATAACAAAAAATTTCTTAGAGTCACAAATGAGGCAGGCAGGTGATGAAGATAAGCCAGAGGGGCTGCTGACCCACTTCTTAATGAAGGCTTCATTGGATGGGGGCATCCACTGTGGATTGCCATCTTTTTAAATCTTTCAATATGAAGCTGCTCAGAGGTGAGGTAAATTATAACTGAAACCAATAAACCTCCTTTCTAAATGCTCATTAAAACAACACATTAGAAATGGTTTCATTTGCAGATTCAGTAGAGTTTAAAGAGGATTTTTTTGTAAGTTGCAAAATTTGTTCTATGAATTTATTTCATCCTTCAACCTGCCACTAATGCCATCTTTATCTTATAGACAATGTACAGTACCTATTAAAGGATTCACTACCTTGGGTGGTTTCTCAATTTATTGTTGTACAACATCGAACCAAAATGAATTGAATTTTTTTTTTTTTACATTGACCAACCGAAAAATGTTATTTAATGTCATAGTGAAAAAGATCTCTGCAAACTGGTCTACATTAATTACAAATATAAAATACAGTCACAGAAGTAGTCATCCCTTCAAGTCAGTAATTAGTAAGATGTACCTTTGTCAGCCATGACAGCTTTCAGTCTGTGTGCACAGGCATCTCTCTGTCTATCAGCTATGCACATCTGAGTACTGCCATCGTTCCAAAATCTTCTTTGCAAAACTCCTCGCTAGGGTTAGCATCGTCCTCCTTTTACGCCGTTGTGTGCCCCGTCCGCAGGCATTGCCTAAAAGGTGAAAATGTCCGGCTTTTGTCAATCCCTGACTTGATCATGCTATTGGCTGAAATCACACACTGTCATCTCTATGTTACAGTGGACAAAAAAGTCTTCTTGCAAAGTACAATATTAAGAACGTTCTTGTCTGGAGTTCAACGCCTATGTTGCTGGGAATGATGAACTGCTACTGAAAAGTCATCTCGGCTGAAAGATATGAAACCGTATAGTTATTCTAGAACTTTTAATTTTGATGACTCGTTTTGTGACGTGTCAAATTAGTTGTCTTAAAATTTTCATTGTAACACACAATTCACACTGTTTTCTGAAAAAAGCAGGACACTTTCTCCTTTGTCCTTTTTTATGACCTTCGGTGTCCTCCTGTGGTTTCGCAAGTATCTGGTAACCCTACCTCAAGCTCTGTCAGGTTGCATGGTGATTGTGCATGAACAGCCATTTTTTAAGTCAAGCCACAAATTCTCATTTCATTTGAGATCTGCCACTCCAGAACATTAACATTTTGCTTTTAAGCCATTCTTCTGTAACTTTGACTCCATGTTGTCTTGCTGGAAAACAAATATTCTCCCATGTTTTTTCACAGATTGTCTCAGGTTTTCCTCCGGTATTTTACTGCCTTCATTTTGCAACATCAAGCCCTCCAGGGCCTGCTGCAGAGAAGCATTCTCACAGCGTGACACTGCCACCATGCTTCAAGATGATAATGGCATGTTTCTGATAATGTGCCATGTTCAAACATGAAGCTCAGTCAGACAATAATACCTTCTGCCAGTGGACTTCATAGTCTCCACTGTGCCTTTTGGGAAACTCTACCTGAGATGTTATGTTAGGTTTTTAACATAAAGTCACATAAAGCTGTGACTGATGAAGCACCCATGCAACAGTTTTTGTCTGCACAGTCTCTCCATTCTCAAACACTACACCTTGAAACCCCTTCAGAGTTACCATAGAGTCTCTTGGTGGCCTTCCTCATTCATCTTCTTCTTGTATGGTCACTTGGTTTTTCTGGAAAGTCTGCACTAGGCATATTTACAGCTGCTTCATAATCTTTCATTTTTCTTAATTTAGCTGGACTCCATGGAATGTTCAATGACTAGGATATTTTCTTGTCTCTGTGGTGTAAGCGGGTCCACAGCTCAAGTCAACAGGGCCACTTTTTAAATAAATAGTAGCCACACTCTTGGCTTAGAGGGGCATGGTAGTGTCAAGGATTGGTTTACTGTGATGCAGGCGGTCCCTCGCTTAAGTGCACAGGTGAGTCGATCGCATCCATAATTGATGCCAGGAGCTGCTAATTACCACACCTGATCCATGTCCCCATGATAAATAATAGAAGGCGTGGCTGCTAAGAGAGTGAAAAATATATGAAGGGAGGTTAATGGAGCAGGAAGCAGGGAAGGAAAAAGCAGTGCAGGAGAGCGAAAGCTTGGTTTACACAGCCTTAAATAATCTAGCTCCATCTTATATATATCGGAATGTCTGACACCTTATATTGCAAATCGTAACCTTAGATCCTCAAATGAGTGTCTACTTAGAA
>NW_024384137.1:0-14794 GCF_016835505.1 Polypterus senegalus
GGTTGTGTTTTTGGGAAGTACCTTTAAAAGGGAAATTTCTAGGAAAAAAATTTTTTCCCAAATTTAGGTGGAAAAACGCTTAAGTTACTCATTTCCTTAAAACGGGGGAGTCTGTGGGCTTTAATAAAAGAAGGCTTAAACAAGAGTTTCAGGTTATATAGTAAGATATGTAATAAGTCTAAGTAGGTCTCCCTGTTTATAACACAGAAGGTCTCATCAGAGGCTGTGGTTTCTTTCGGGTGAAAGGAAAGGCACTAGAAAAGTCAGAGAAAACAACAGTGATTCCAAGGCTAAAAGGGATGAATTACTAGGAAACAAAAGAGCTGAGCCTTTCAGTTTAAGCAAAAGAACAGGAGACATGATTATACAATAATAAGGAATTAGTACAATAGATTGAGACTATTATTTTAAAAGAGTCCATCATGAACAAAGGGGACAATGGAACTTTAATAAATTCACAAACATTAGGAAGATTTTTTCACAGACAGCCTCCTCTCTCCTTTTGGGGCCGTCTCCCTCATTCAAAGAGTCAAGGAAGGAGGAATAGCAAGAGAGGAGAGTGGAGGCCAAGAAAGGCAATTGGTAATTGTGTTTTTGGGGTTTGTGCACTATTTACTATTCTGAGTCTGAGGACCGTTATAATTGAAAAATGTATAGTAAAAACATGGGTGGTGAAGAACAACATGCCACTGTCTGTTCCGTTGGTTCCAAAGAATAGGGTATGTTTATACAGGTAATTTTTTAATTAGATATATATAGGGTTTTATTGCTCCCCCCTGGACTACTCAGGATCTGTTTGAAGTATTGCACCTCCCATGGATTCAAATCTCAGTCCATACTTTTTATTTGTAGCTCCTGGTTTGAAAAAAGAAGTGGCCCAACAATTCAACATCCACTCCAAAAGGTGTTTTAGCAAAATGAAATTCTCTTGATGGGAATTTCTGTCAATAAATGTCAAGTAACTTTTGTCTTTAGTCTTCACTTTGGTGATATTTGTAACTTTGTCTGTAACGTTTGTTCCCTAACAGTTTTGGGCTGATGTTTACTCTTATGTCCAACTTGTTTTGATGTCACTTTGAAGAAAAGGAGTGTCTTTTGCAAAACAAACACTGAGTTTCTCAGAATGTTTCTCTCATCACTGTATATGCCTAATTAAAAAGGAACAAGTGCAGTGTATTATTTTTACTTCCCATAACTCACGTCTTAATTTTAATTTCTAACTATATTTTCCAACTAACTGTTTCTACATTTTACATGCTCTATCCCTTCTAGCAGTCTATTCAGCAATATCACATGATGGCATACTATACAAATGTACAATGCAAAAACTTTCAGTATATTCCATTATAGAGAATGTAATACTTTTTTTTGGGTATTTATATTGATAGTAGAAATTTAAAGTAGAAGCAGGCATGGCCAAGTATTTTTTTTACTTGAACGCCATCTTTTCCCACCAATCACTTCTTTGGTGTGATATGCTTTACATAAATTTTATCTATGAGCATATTTAGAAATCTAGAGGAATATTTTTTTGACTAGCTTGATAGCAGCAAAATGAATTGTTGGACAAGGTAGATAAATGAAAAATGAAAGAACAGTTCTTTGAAGGAAAAAATATCAATCAACCCCAATGTGGAAATTTCCATGTGACACATTTTCTGCTATTTGTACTTTGAGCCCCTATAAAAGTACATGCATTTTGTTTAAAGCATAATTTTAGAAAAATTTGGGACAGTTTGGGACAGCCCGTTCCAAAATGATTGAGACACAGCCATTAATAAGTGATTAATTACTGGTTTTGGGATAGTAACTAAACAGATGTAATCAATTCATATTCTGTATTTTTAAAGCTATATAAAAAAAATTGAAAACACAAAATACCAATATCATTACACTCCCATTATATAGTTAGACACATATATAAAAATCTCACTTAAAATATCTTGAGAGATTGTTATAGGAATGTTCATCTGACTCGTGGTTGTGTATAAGTACAAATATAAAAAGAGCAATTATACTGTAGATCATGGCTATTCTTGTGGATGGAATCCCCCCTCCGTAGTTTTTTTTTATTTCCTCCTCTGTTCAAAGTGTTTTGTGCTAAGCTCATCTTAAAAAACTCTTAAATTGAAATTTTGTGTGGAGCGCCATATGGTTCCAACAGCCCTAGGGGTTGGATTGCCCACATATTCACATCAGATTTCTGCCTTTAAGGGTATGAGATTTTCAGAATATCTTTAGAAAAGCATTGAAAAGACTGAAAGTGTTATTAAAAGATCTGTGTTGTACTAAAATGGTCATTGCTTCTTCTTAAATATTCAGGATTAATGGAGGAAACATGTTTTTGCTGAAGTAAATCACAAATTTTGCAAAGGCAAGGTGAACAAAGTAGAACATAGGAAGCTAGATTAAACTGAGTAGCAAGCAGGGGGAAACATCTTTTCACTCTAATAATGTTTGGTAAAAAGTACAGATTAGCAGATCTAGGATATATTAACCTCGGGGAATGACTCTGGGGATAGCTAAATATTTCAAGAATTTCAGAACGGAAATTTTTATGTTGACATTTACCTTGACACTTTTAATACAAGTTCTGCAAAAGCAAATCTAGGAAGAGATTTCTGTCTAATTTATAAATTCAGAGTGGGCGCTGTGCTGGTATTTTGTAGCTTAGCCTGTCTTTCCTTTATATACAGATATTGTAATATGCATCTTCCATGATTAAAATTGCAGTGCATTCTGAGACGGGGAGAAAATGAGACAGAACCCTCAGACAACCGAGGTATTTATAATTTTATTTTAAAAAGAAAATAACCGGCAACTCATTAAATCCTAGCATGCCTAAAAAAACGTTTTCTGCTGTCAGATGCATGTCGAGACTCACCTCCCCTTGTATTTTCTCAATGACACTCATGTTGATCACTAGCCATACTCTGCCACTCACTGCCAATCTGCAGCCATCTCACTGTGATTCTTTCTCTCCATTTGAATCATCAGAGTCCTGCCTTCTTTTCTGTTCCTTTTATTCTCAATATTTCAGCACCTTATGTCATCCCATCTAGGGGTGTTCCTCATCAGGTTATACTTCAGTTAGGAACGCCACATCATTGACTGCGGGTAAAATATTTAATTTAAAACTTTCCCAAAGAGTCTGATGTAGACAGTGAAAACTTTGTGCCGCCCAATTTCAATGAAACACCTAATACAACACTTCTACTGAAGACTCAAGAACACTCACAGATTTTGAAGGATCATCAGAAGATTTGTTTAATATGGATGACCCAACAGCATTGGTACAACAGATAAAACTGGTTAGCACGGGCCTTAGAATTGACTCCATTAGGTCTTGTGGTTTTTCCTGTAGCTTCCTCAGTTGTCTTCTTACCGTCTAGTTACGGAAGTGCACACTTATGGTCAGAGGTGGACTTGTTGTAATTTCACTTCCCATGGTAGGAGTTGTTGATGTAGCAGAGATGGTGAGGGTAGACTGGTCTTTTGGAAGAAAGTGGCAGGGGGAGGGAAAATCTATTAAAAATTAGTTCATGACATTAGCTCTGTCCACATCCACTTCTAGTACTTCAGTCCTGGATTGTTTGAGCCATTTATATGCCCAGTCTAGTCAATACACCTTCTGAGTGAATTGTTTCCTATTTTTATTTTGTAAACTTCCTTTCCTTCACTCAGCTTTTTCTTTACTTGCAGTCGCCATTCAGAACCTCTTGTCACGGATTTGAATGCTCTCCTTTTTCATTTGGGAGACCTTTTAGCCCCTTAGCAATTCAGGGCACAAAAGTTAATATAGACTTTAATACCATGGATGATTCCTCAATATCACCCCCATGTGATTTTCACATTTCCAGTCTGTCATTTGAAGCAGTCATTCAGAGCCATTTCAGCCTCCAGGCTCAACTTTCCTGGTGGTACCATTTTTGCCAGGTTTTGTAGCTGTGAAAAAGATGAATCAGGTTATGGTTAGATCCTCCAAAGGTGTCAATAGTTTATATTTAAAGGCATCTTTAACATTTGAATACAGCAGGTGCAGATTGTTATTGCATCAAATGGAACAAGACACAAACATAAATTTTTCATAGTTCCTTCCAAACTCACATGCTTGAAGGCACCCCATATTATAACTTTAGGGGCAAGAGTCATCATTAAAATGTTGGATAAAGTGATTCATTTCTGCTGCTGAGTCCCATTTGCAGAGGGAGGAATATAAACATTAATAAGGAAGATGTACTTTTTTCTCCTGGCAAGTAACGTTGATAAATACTGACAGGCAGAATTTAAATGTCCCGATTTACAAACTGTAGTTTTACCTGTAATATACTCCCTTTCACACCATTCCTAATTCCATAGATGACCAGTCCCCTCATGTCTTTTCCGACTGCACTGGGTCTCTGTCAAATGCTAAAATGGATAAAATCCATCCAGCATTAACACAATGCCCGTATATTAGTTTTAGCCAGTTCTCCATAAAACAAATGCCACTGTGCTGTTGCCAATGACCTGCTGTAAGAGCAGATAGTTCATCAATCTGATTTAACAGTGATCAAACAATGCCCATTAACGGGGAGAACAGTTCTAAAACCTTCGCCTTTTCTTTTTTCTCTTGCACCGCATATCATCCTTCCTGTCTGCAGAAAAAATCCCTGCAGTAAAGAGAACTGAGTTTCTCAGATACTTGTGATTGCAGCACAAAAGTAGATTACAGAGTACTAATACCCCGCTTTCAATTTTTGGTGTCCAGGTTTCCAGGGTGTTTCAATATTGGCAATGCGGGGTTGTTTCATTTCTCCATCTTCTGTCTGGGAGCCTTGACGTGTCACCGCGGTAATGCTACTGATGAGCTAGGAAAGTGAGGCAACACATAGCAAGGATGGTGCAAAAGTGTCAAGTGCTTTTATTAAAACAGTAATCAAAAAAAAGTGTTCAAATTAAAGTGCAGTCATTCAAAATAGTCCCAAAAAATAAATAATCCATAAAAATGAGTGTTATTGTGGAGGTTAAAATTAAATAGAACAAATCTTCTAAAAAAAACGAGTTAAAATAATGGGAAGCAATCTTAAAAAAACAAAGCCCGTGTCTTCTTCCTGTGGCAACTCCCCTCCTCCCATCGGCCTCTCAACAGTGGAGTCGCCCTACCTGCTGCCGGGCCTTCTGTCCATTCTCCTGCTGGTTGGTCGCCCCGATCCCTGGCTCCGTGGCTCAGAACAGCACTTGGGATCCCCACGACCAAGGCTCTCACGCTGGGGACACCCGCCCCCAAATCCCGACTCCTGCTGCCTTCGCAGCAATCACATCCCCTTCATAAAACAAACCTGGGGGCACAACTACTACCTCCCAAGTGTCGGTCAAACACCCAGGCTTCCTACACAGCTGCAAGTGATTACTCTTCGCTTCCTTTCCTGCACCAGCTCTCTCCCTCTCTATCCCTTCCCGCTTCTTCTCCTGCAAACCTCCCTTATCTCTTTCTCCTTCATTTCTTTTTTCCTTCTTATTTGCCTTCTATGTATCAGAGGGATGGCAGCTGTGGCAAAATCAGCAGCCCCCGGAACAATCACGGATGTGGACAGTCTTCCACCTGTGCACTTATTGTGAGAACGTCCACACCGCAATCGGGTCTGAGAACCACTTCAGCACACTATTGCCTCGCCAAGCCAAGCACGGGGATTATTTTTTTAAAAGTGTCCCTTTTGTGTACACTGTGGACCTACCACACCACAAATATACAGTATTAGGTGGTAAATGTTCATAATAGTTTTAGAATTTTGGGTTCCAAACCAGGTCTATCAGTTTGGAGTCTAACATTTTCTGTTGTCTGTGTGAGTTCTCCAAGATCTGTACCCATCCTCCTGTATAGCATGGATTGGCTATCAACTAAAATGGCCTGTATGGGGTTCAGTATGAGTGGTGCTCGGGGAACATTGTAAAAGACTGATAATGACAAGGGTTTGCTTCTATTTATTCCCCATTCCTTCTAGAATAGGCATTGGCCCCAACAACAATTAATAAATTAACCATTTAAAAAATAAAATGCATACAAAACAGATTTATACTCTATATAAATACACCCCAAAAATCAATAATTATTTTACATTTGGTATTCTAACAAACCTTTTTTTTATTTAAAATAATTTTGTAATGTATCTGATTTCATCTTAACCTTAATATGTACATGTATGAAGGTTTTCTGCTATTCATTTCTCCCGGTGGTATAAATGTTTTGATACTGTATCTAAAACCATTTTAGTATTTTAGATTATTTATTCATGTGATTTTTACAGTTATTTATTTTGTCTTGAATTTGTAAAATCACCTATTAGTACTGATGTTTTGGTTTTCTGTTGTGGCTGTACAGATGTCAATTTAGTTTAGCAGTCCATCTTACTTAAGGAGTTGTTTCAAGTTTAACCGTTAAAAACTATATTTGTTAAGAATAACAATTTAACATTTAGGAAAAAGGATTGGGTGCTTGGACTGCCTACAGTTAGGAGACCGGTCTCCCAGGTCCTCCCCGTGGGTTTTCCCCTTTGTGGTTTCCTCCCACAGTCGACATCAGGTTAGGTGCTGGCATTTAAATTGTCCAGCGGGTGTGTGTCCCTCCGCACCCTGCCGGTTTGTTCTGCTCGCCCTGTGTTTCCAGCAGACCCCATGACCTAGGATATATGGGTTGGTTTGGATGGATGGATGGATTTGATTTCTAATTTTCTAACTATGATTCTGCCAAATCACTTGCTTTTGATCCTAAATGCTTAGTTTTGTTTCTGGTTTACATTTAATCTCTTCACTTGAAACTTAGCTCCACATATTTTTGTGGAAAGACATGATTTCAGCCCAAAATGTGAGCGATAAATAAACAAACTAAAATTGAAGTGACTTGAGAACTTTTGATAGTCTCAAATTCAATTATAATTATTAATGATTTAATTCCTGTTGCTCAGCATTTGTAGCTGTGTGATTGAATCTCAAGTTCCTTTGTCGCATCAATTTATTTCAATTTCAAAACATCTTTGCTGACCAACCTGTAATAAAGGTCGTTTAGATGTTTCATAAATGGCTATTCATAATAACAAATTCATTGGTGAATTAACTGGTCTGAGCTCTACAATTAGCAACCTGTTTAACACTTTTGAATGGAATTATGACTTAACTTGATTCTTTGAGCCTGTTGAGATAATTCAACCCAGCATATATGGTGATCTTGTCCCATCTCAGTTAATGCCATCAGTGGATAGCCATAGATTTTGTTTTGGCTGGCAACACATCTGAAATAGTGTTACAAATATATTGTAGCACCGTGGAGGAGTCTTTAAAGATTTCGAGGCAACTGCCGTGCACCCCCTCAGCTGTCATAGCGGATTGAGCGTATGCCTAACTGCAAGCTCTTTAAGAAAGAGAACACTCTGCCCATACACCGCATCGACTCCAAAAGTGTCTGGGTGGTTTTGTAGATTAAATCTTAGCAAAAAAACAGCTCTGTCCTGTTGTATTTTTTTATTACAGAAGATAGTCAGAAACAAAAGCTCAACATTATTGTTTTCGATTGCTAAGGTCCCATTAAGACACATTTCAATAAATTGGTACTTTTTGCAAATAAAAAACCCCTTGGGAAAGCAAAAACCACCCAACCAATTAAATACAGACACACCATTATTTCAAATCAATTGACAATGAAAATTTTCGACATACAATAAGCTTTTTATAAATTCCCTATAAATTCCCCAAAACTATTTACATAAATTACCCATCCTCTTACCATCCTAAGAGGGTTAGTGTCCCCAAACCCTACTCATCACAGAAAAAATCCCCGGTAAATGTCAACCCGCGGACGGATGCTTTGTCCTGGATGTGCCATCATTTGGGTTCGCTAGTCCTGTAAAGTCTGACTCGGTCCCGGGGTGGAGGTTGAGAACCGCTTGTATTTTCAAAGTTGTTGTTGTTCGGGGGCCCAGTGGGTGATGGTGCTAAACGGTCCCGTACCTTCCCTCTGCCTGGGCCAGGCATTGGATGGGAAAACTACCCTATTTTGCCCCAACATTTCTCCGTCCCTTTGCCAATGGTGGCTAGTTTGGGGACAATCCCCGTTCAATCGGGAAAAATACCCACACTTTGTCCCCTGGCTTCAGCGGATGAGCCCGTGAGTGGCTCGCCCTTTGGCGCTTCCAGCTCCTCCAGGGCCTCCTGGCCAGTCGATGAACGGTGTCCAGCCGTTTCTTTTAGCCTAAAATAATCCATTTGGGCCCCCACTAATAACCCTTTAGGCTCAGGGGAGCCAACACAATTCCGGCCAGTTCCCAAACATCAGCCCGCTGGCTGCATTTACCACTCACCCTGCGTCCATATCCCCAATAGGCCCAAAGGCAAATGGGTCCCAGTCCGCTGGTGTTGACTGGTCAGGGTTGCCAATGGAGTGGCAGGGTCATAAATCGCTCAGAATCCATCACTTTCGGGTGAAGGGGGTGCCCGGGTTTCTTTTCACCCCATCGCTGCCCACACCTCCCTGAAAAAGGCTCTCAGTTCCGCCCTGATCGCTGTGGACCCTCGTCGAACTCCAAATCAGTGAACATTTTCATCCACGAGTTTTGAGCAGCTGGGGAGGCACTCTGACCCCGAACTGCTTTGCCTCTGTGCATTTGGTAAAGTAGTCCATTGCTACCAAACTAGCCATTTCGGCTTCCGTTCGGGAAAAAAGGACCAGTACGCCCACCCCACTCCATGGGTGCCCCGACCAGGTATTGTTGCTGGCGCTGGAGCGTGTGAAGGTCCCCGGGCGCGAGTGCGGGCGCCACAGCAGTGGGCGTAGCCCCTGGCCTTCCGCACCGGCCAATAAAACCGCTGCCGTAGTCGGCGACGTCTTAGCGTTCCCGTAGTGCCCGGATCCAGCGGCCCGAGGGACCCATCGAGGACCTCGGGCGCCAAAGCCTGGGGAACCAGTAGTTGTAGCGGTAAATTTCCCTCCCGGGTGCTTCCCACGCCTGTAGATGCCATCGTGCAACCCAAGTTGCCCCACTGGGGAGGGGAGTTTTTTGAGTTCAGCCCCTGTGCACAGTTGCCAGTGGGGACGTTCTTGTGCTCCAACCAGCCTTTACCTTTCTGGTGCTTGGTGTTCGGCCTGTAACCTCCAATTGGCATGTGAAGGGCTCCCTCTCCAACAGTGTCATCTCCCTTGGGATCCCGGGGATGGCCCCAGCCCTTTCTTCCTGTCGGCGGCAATATGACATTCCCCTGTGGGGCATGGCGCCTGGGGACAGCGCTGGCATGCTCCCGTCCCGGTCGTCTGTATCAAAGTCATATTCTGTAGAATCTCCATCCACCTTGCCCCCCGGCCCTCTGGTTCCCGAAATTCAAAAATCCAGGTGAGGCTAGATGGCCCAGTCCGCGGTGAACCTAGTCCCCAAATAGGTGGGGAGTGCCGCATGGCTGGGATCACTGCAACAGTTCCCCAGTGAACGTAATTTTCCTCCCGTGCGAGGCCAGCTGTAATAAGCTTCACTCTTTCTCCAGCCTCCCTTCTGGAGAGCCCCAACCCCACATTGCTAGCGCAGTGTCCACCAAAAGGTTGGTTGGGGTCAGGGACGCGACACGGCTGACGAGGGCAGCCTTTAATTTTTGGAAGGCTGGCAGTCCTGTCCACCCAAATTTGTTGGTCCTTACGGGTAGTGCAAAGGGCTGGCAATGGTTGCAAAGTTTTTAACCTTGTAGGGGGCTAAACCCCAAAAAAGCTCGCAGCTCAGTGATATTGGCTGGTGGGGCCATGGCCCCAGTCACCGCTGGGTCTGTAGCCACCCCACTCCGCTGATTCGTGCCCCAGAACTGGTCTGTCGGGCGAGAAGATTGCATTTCTCAGGGTTCAACCGAAACCCCGGCGCTACAAATGGCGGCCCAGGACCTCCCTTAAATTGTGCACCGCCTGGTCAAAGTTTTCCAGAATCAGAGATCTCAAATAGACCACCAACGGGTTGGGAATGTTTTTTAGGACCCGCCATTAGTTTTTAAAAAGTGGCCGGCATCAAAGCCCAAAACGCATTACCTTAAACTGCCACAGCCCTTGTCGGTGGTGAATGCAGTTTTGGTCGGTCCTCTGCTGCATTTACCCGCCAATTCCACATGAAGTCCAAAGTCTGAACCACGGATCCAGCCACATATCCCCAAAACATCACGAGGAATGGTAAGAGTCTTTTGGTGACTGCATTTAATTTAAAGTCCACACAAGGGGGCCAACCCCGTTCTTCCGCCCCTGACCAGGGTGCGGCCCAGGGCTCAAAAGGGTCAATGATGTCGTTGGTTACCATCTCGCGAATCAATTCTTGAGCTTGGCGTTTGCAGAGGCAAGGGTGGGCGCGGGGGGGGCCGTGCGCGTTCAGTGGTGTTTACTTGAGGTTCTGGTGCGTCCCCTTCTGAGCCCAAAAATGTCCACAAAGTTTCATACTTCTGAGTTCTCCTGCTGTGGCGTGCCAGATGTTCCCTTGGGAAAATTTCCCCTTCAGCCAACGTCTCAGCCGGATGGGTCGGGGGAAACCGTGGGAGCCTGGTCTGGCGGCAATATCTCCTGGGGTCCTCTTAAGTCCCGCATCTCCCAACAACGGTGGCCATACCGTGGTGTCCAGGCAAATCCAAGCTACAGCCCCTTCCAGGCATTCCAATTGGGCACGGTCTCTTACCCGCAGAGGATGGCCTGGCCATCACATCTCCGGCCAACAAGTCTAACCCAATTTGCATTTTAAATGTCCGGAGCCAGGGAAATTGGCCCGGTGGCTCGTCCTACACTAAGTCAATGTTTCTTCCAGGTTTTTGTCCTTCCCCAACGGCGTTCATGTTAGAAGAGTCCGTCTTTTGGAGAGGACCAGCTGGCGGAAACCCTCTCGTAATAGACAAATAGTGGACCCCTTCCCACTAAAGGGTGCCATCCGTCCGTCTAAATGCAGTCTAGGTACAGTCCACCTGAAAACCCAGCGCCCTTTAGGGGCTCCGGAGGATGCTAAAAATGGGGGGTCCCCACGGGCCCCACCCCGGCCCACGTGATTTTTGAGGCAGGGACTTGAGCAGGCAGTCCTGGCATCCCTGGTTCTCCCTAGAAACAGCGTCATCTTTGGCCTCGGTTTGATGGCTGGGGGGCGACACCTCCACACCCTCAGGCCCCTCCACTCGCTCAACTGCTCCCAAAGGCGTGATGATTGGCGGGGACCCAAACCCTCTTTTAGCCCGTTTGCCCCCCGGTGCCTCATCTGTCTGGGCCCCAGCAGACTGCTGGGGCGCCTGGTGGGCCCCCAGAAAACGAGCATTCTTTGCTGTTAGAAAGTAGGGTAACTTTCCCGGATAGACCCCGATGTCATCTGCTCCCCCCACTCTCACCTTCCGCCCCCGGGTTGGGCAGCTCCCCCCTGTGTTGCTGGGTTCTCTGTCCAAAACAGGGTGAAAGCCTAAACCGGATCCCCCCCTCAGGCGGTCATGGGGCCTGAAGTGGCCCTCCGGAAGGGGGTTTTCCGCCCCTTGCTAAACCTTTTGGGGAACCGTCCACTTGGCGGTTGGCCTCCCAACCCGCTGAGGGCGCTTCGGGGTACGGTGGGGAGGCGTCCCTTTTTGATTTGGGGGCGTGGGGCTACAGGTCTTTTTCCCCCGGGTTTAAATTTTGAAACTGCAAAGTTGGACCCAGGAGGTCCTTTTTTTTTGAAATTCTGCGTCACCCCCAACTCGCTTTTCCCGGTGGCCGCCTTTTCCAAGCCCGCCCCGGCCTTTAAAACCTGGTCCCACCCCGCACCTGTCCCCCTGGGGGCTTAAAAATTTAGCAACTCTGCCCGTTTCTTTTTACGGATTCCAGAAACCCCAACCCCCAAAAAAGCCTTTCCCAAAATTTGTTCCTTTTTTTTAGATTTAAAACTTGAATAAAAATCGCCTTTTTACTTTTTACAAAATTCGAAACAAAGTTTAAAATTGGCCCCTATTTTTCCAAGGTCACCCTCGGCATTTCAAAAATTGGTATTTTTGCAAATAAATAACCCCGGGGTATAAAACCCCCAAAAAAAATTAATACAGACACACCATTATTTACAACACAGTGACAACGTAAATTTCGACATACAATGCTTTTTATAAATTACCCATAAATTCCCAAACTATTTACATAAATTACCCATGAGGGCCACTAGCTGCTGCCAGGTTGTTACAATATAGTCCATAGTTATGTCATTCTGTAAAAGGCATAAAGAAATTTATTACAGATGAATATTTTGATGATAAAGACAGTGCCCAAGATAGTGACAAAAAGTTGGATGATGTGGACCAGGTAGGCTCTGGCATTGATGCAGATAGTGAGGCAACTAAGACCTTTGAACTCCCAGTTGTGAATGCTAACAATGATAGGGTTCATTTTCTCAAATCATACACTCTTTTACTACTCAAAATTGACCAGCTGAGGTTTTGGATTGCCCAAAAGAGTTCAAACTTTAGAACAGAACTACATGGACACTCTGACACCTACTGAGCACAACAGTCACCAACTACAAAATGTGCTTTGACAGCAATGTGGACACTAGAAATGCGTTATATATGTGGCACATATGCCTGTACCTGATGGTGATTCTTGAAGGACCCTCATTGAAAAGTTTTTTTTTTCATTGGATTTGTTTAAAGTTTTACAGTTCTGAAGAATTACTCTTGATAAAAAAACTGTTGCTTTCCAATGCAGTCTTTGTCATGTTTCAACCAGGGTACCTCTCACGGGGGTTCAAGATATTGTTTCATGTATTTGTTTATTAATTTATCAATAATTTTATGTTAATTTTTTTTTCCTTGATTTGTTGTCACAAGAATGGACAAGAGACATAAATAGGTTTGGGCAGCCACCCGTGTATTACACCCTAGCTGCAAAAGGGTTCAATTTGAAGAGCTGTGTCTGGTTAAAGTCCAAAACAGAACTGAAGACATGTAAAAAAAGATGGGCTTTAAAGGTCTGGTCCAGAAGTGATATCATTGGGACAGGAAGTGACATCATCAAGATGCTGAATGACATCATCACGGGCTCCCGGTGGGGGCGAAGTGACATCATCAGGACAGGGAAATGACATGGAATTTCCCTTGAATGGTCTGAGCACCTCGCTACCACCTGGTCAGGCATGGAATTCTCACTACACACCACTACACAATTAAAAGGTTGGACCACCTGCCAACCACCACCAGGAACTATCTTCTGCCCTATAAATACTGAGGGTCATAGTGTAAAGTAATCTAGTGTGTACAAATAAAAAAATCGCGTTTTATGAGTTTTTTAAATTTAAAACTCTTTAAGGCCCAAGGATAAAAAATATGTGAAAATCTTTTTTCTACTTTTAAACCTTGACCCCCTGCTGGAGGGCAGTAGTGTGAACAATGAGTGGCCAGGATGAGAAGGGTCATTAATGATTTTCCTGGTTCTGCGAGGCATTGCGACTGGGAGATATCTTCCAGCAGCCATTGACTTTTCTGCCGTGGATATTACCCTTACAAGATATTATAACTGTTTGTAAAGTCTGTAACTGCATTTTACCTGAGAACTTGTTACAGCTCTGTGCCTGCTCTCATGAAGAATGCCATACAAAGATAAACTGAAGTAAGATAATGATATGGGCATTATAAAAAAGTCACAAAACAAATAATGATGTATGTTGAGATTTTAATGGTGAAAACATTTCACCTGATAGTTGCTCCCAAAGTATTTTAGGATACCCATGGTTCACTCAGCATAATCCCACATTCAATCATTATAGGGAAATCAAAATATATATATACTGGGGAACTCCACCCGCTTCACTTGCCCTCTGGAAATACAATTTAAAAGTTGTATTTTCATGGAAATTGTTACATATGCATTATGTTCACTTTACTTTAAAACTTCAGTAAAAACAATATTTGGAATTAACTTTTCTGATATAATTTTTATGGTCTTCCACTGTTAAATTTTGTCTGCTGTTATCTTTTTCTTTACCTCTGATTTGTCTGTTCTTCTGGAAATCCAGATTGCTGCATCGTTTAAAACTTCTGCTTCTAACATTTCTTTGATGATGGAAAGAGCCGTTTGTTTATTGACTTTTCTGATAATTTTCCTTAAATCTTCCCATAATTGTAAAAACATCAATTCAACCATCATAATTAAGTACATGAAGAAGTATCTTAATTTGTCAGGCATTATTTCAGAATGGCATCAGACATCTTTTCAAACTTATAGTCGTCATTTACATAATCCAGCTGCTCGTGTCCCCTTTTTGAAAGGTACCAATGGGATTCCATCTATAGTTAGAACATCTTTATAAAACGTTTCTTTCGATTCACATAACAACAATTTTAAATCAAAACCCTTTGATATCTTTTGGTGGTACAATATTAATCAAGCAACACTTTTGCAATTAATTTTCTTGGATGCCACATTTTTGTTTCACCTGTGTAATGTTGAGGAATTTAACATAGATATGTTTGAATTAAGTGGAACCCGTCACAACGTCTCGCACATACAAACCCGTTCACCAAAAATTTACCCAAAATTTTGATCTGTTAGACCACACACTCGGGATACCCAACAAGCCAGTTTCCCTTTTAGTTTGTGCAAGCCGATGATTTCCTAGTGTTCAGTCTCTCCCCTGTGTGCAGCGGAGGAGACACACACACATGCGAGAGAGGGATGGCTGGACGATAAGGCCAAGAAGACAGTTAAAGAGTGCACCGGCTTGCTTTAAAGAGATAGATCTGAGCATTGTTTTAACCTCGTATTAATGAAGACTTTTTCTATTGTTTAACCCTTACTTCTGTTAAGTGTAGGTTT
>NW_024384138.1:0-50000 GCF_016835505.1 Polypterus senegalus
AAGGTGCATACTTCATAAGCATAGTGACTTGGAAGACTTGAAACTCTGCAAAACTAGGACATGACCGACACCCACAACCCAGCTAAACACCTTTACTTTCAAAGAGAATACCCACTTCAACCACTATACAGAGAATCTTGTGTTCTTAAAGAACAAAACAAATCTCCTGCAGCCGTTCTGTATCAGTAACGTGAATGGTCCTTATGACTAACCTCCCTGTCCGTGTGTGGCAATTGATTTACACGGAATGACATTTGGATTGCCTTTTTGTTCATGTACAGTAGGCAAGCACCATATAAAAATGCAAATCTGTTCCTGGGGTGCAAATCTAGATAGATAGATTAGATAGATAGATAGATTAGATAGACTTTATTAATCCCAAGGGAAACTCACATCTCTGTACTGTACATATCTGGAATAAAAACTGGGTAATTTGCAAACCACGTTTTCTAAAGTCACTGTAAAAACCTCCTGGGTAGAGAATGGAGAACTCTGAACCAGTCCTTGACTAAACATATCTGAGGAAGGAGTGCAGTTATACAACGTCCTCACCTGAATCACTGAAATCTCTGCTCTTATTAAAAAGATTACAGACTGGATACTCAAATTTGACCTCAGTGAATGCAATATTTCATTGAACTCAGACTCTTAATCAGAGGATAATTTGTGTCTTAATGAGACTCTTATATAATTATAATTTTTCTCATACTTTCTGACTTCAGACTGAAGTTCACAAACCTGCTTACTGAACACTGCGTGCAAGTTAGAAAAATGATGATAAACTTGTTACATCATTAAAAAATGTAATAATTTGGTTGATTTGAAATGCTCAAAACAAGTGCAGAAAGAGGAAACATATCAATGAACTAGTAACTAGGTTGCTGGACCTTAAAACAGGATTCGCAAGTTCAGACCTTGCTTCTGACTCACCACGTGGTCCTGAGCAAATCATTTAATCTGCCTGTGCCTGTGCTCCAACTTCAAAAAATATATATGTATAACAATTACAATGAATCATGATCTTCAAAGTCTCCTTAGGTTAAGGCATCTAAAAAATAATTAATAATAATGAAACAGGAGGTAAAAGTAAAATCCAAGATTATAGATTTATAAATCATTATCATCAAGTGTGCAAAACATGTGCTAATCCAAATGCAACATGCTTTCACTCTCCGTTACGATTAGCAAGTATACTGTAACTACCTTACCTGAAAAATCTAAGAACATATTTGTCATTAAGAGGCAACAGAATAAGGATGTTTTTATAACTTAATAGAACAATTTAATTGTTGATCCACAATGTAAATTTCACGCGGTGAGCCAACTCTAACAAATGCCGTGCACTCTCACTTGCACATGCTCCATCTCAATGTTCAGAATGCAAAGAAACCTACGAGTCTCAACACTACAGATGTACTCAGCCAAGTCTGAAAGGAGTACAAAGTACTTGACCTGACACAGCAACAGCACTTATTTAAGTTTCATGAAGTCATCTAAAATCCAAAAAATGAAGAATAAATGGAATCCCTTGGCCAGTGCAAAATTAGCAGTGGAATAAAAGGAAAAGCATCAATGCAATGAAAATTAAACATAGAAACACTATTCCCTGATAGCCCAGTACATCTGAGAGGTAGCACTGCATCAAATAAACATCAACCAAAATGAAGGAGCAATACATTCATACAAACTGAGACTTGAGACTATAGTCTTTTAAACTGACACAAATTCATAAGAATTTTATATCACTGCTCCATTTTGGGAGACCTTCAAAATATGAAAAAAAAAATGTCAATGTTTACGTAAGCTCTAAGCCTGTTATAAAATGTGATTATTGGGAGTAAATCCAAAGGCAAAGGTAACACTGACGTGGAAAATAACAGGATACAACCCTGTTGATCAATGACAAGACTAAATTAAGTGATTGTGGATGAGGGATAAATGAGCAGTTTAATGATAAAGGGTGAAGATAATGAAAGCAAGTTTAGCACAGCTAACAAACATATTTGTAGGGTGGTCAGAGGTCCCAGGCCTTTCACCTTCAACCCAAACAATTAACCCTATAACACTGACATGTCAGTGGATTTAAATTTAAAATGTGCGTATCTAGGATTGTTTTGTGCAGGAGCCTGACTCTTATATTTAACAGTTAATGCATATCCAGTGATCCACAGTGGCTGAACCCAATCTGCACATCTTCCAAAACATGACTAACTGGATGAAGATTTCAGCAAAGAACTTACACTGGTCACCATGATCCTAAACTGGATAAATGGGTTGGGTCTTTGTAGATTTTGCATATTCTCTCAATCTCAGTGTGGATTTCCTTTAGGTATTTTGGTTTTCCTCACAGTTTTACAAAAAATATGTGTCTGAGGTTGCTGGCCCTATGTGCATGTGAAAGGGGGTGCGAACTTTAACGGATCCTAAGATATATTTAACCTCATTCTGGTTTCTGCCTTGCACCTGATGACACTGAGATATGCTTTGGCGTCACAACTGTCAGCTGAATTAAAAGAGTTTTGACTATGGTACGCTGTGATTTTTATATAGACTAAGTATCTTCAATTTAACTTTTTGGTAAAATGCCACAATTCAGACCACATTCTACTAATGTAAGCCCTTCAAAAAATAAAAGTATTTGGTGTCCAACACTGCCCTGCACAAAAGAATAAAAATACAGTAGGGTGACTCAATTGTGGGTGGAGCTACAATTATAGTAGAGAGACTGAGGATATTTAGATCAAATGGATAGACACAGAGGTCTAGGGACAGAGCTAAAATATAATTTCACAATTGAGATACTACTGGACAGAGATTAAAGGGCAGTTGAAGAAAGTGAAAAACATGACGGGTCAGGTTTGGTCAAAAATTACAAAGTGTAAATCTTAATCTTAACTGAGTGAAACATCAGCTGTAAAATCTAGCGAAAGAGACAAGACAGAAAATAGCGGAGAAAGGACAGAACTAAAGGAAAAAAAATATTTTAATGTATATAAATGGACTGATAAAGAGATGTAGAGAAAGCAACATTACAGAGCACATTCCGGAGATTAAATAAAAAGTTAAAGGGCCATGCCAGAGCCGAAAGAATTTTGGTTGGAACTAAATAGAGAATTGTGGAGAAAAGAAGTTAGTAATAGTGACAAGACAGACACTAAGATTTCACTTATGTGCAAGGTTTAAAAGGATGCATAGCTGAAGGAAATTAGCATAGAAATTGTGTAAAGAAAAGCAAATATTTTTGGTATTTGCGAAGTATGAATAAAGCTAAAAAATGCTAACTTTGGGAAGAAATAGGAGTGAAAAATCTTAAAATTCATAGCTACAAAGAAGGGATGTGGAAAAAAAAAGGAATAGCCACAGAGAAGAATGTGAAGTGGACTTGAGAAACAGAATTAACAGGTTGGATACATGGTCTTAGGAGGACAACCATTTATTCAACATTTTTATTCTTAGCAGCTGAGGTAAAAGTAAAATACTTGTTGGACATGAATGCAGTTTGCAAGGGCCAGAATAAGTATACACAGCACCTTAAAATCTCTAATGTGATGCTAAATGGAAAGGTAAAAAATGAGTTTAGGGGTGGGGCCACAGAAAATATCAGTGTGTACAGAATAGGGATGGATGAAAACAACTGAAGATAAGTTGGCAACACCAATTAGACACTGAAGTGCACAGCATCACAGCAAGGTAAAACTGTGTGTGAATCCAACACAGAATACAAAAAATGACTTGGCAAATTGAAAAATGCAAACAATGGTGGGTTGGTAGGGCTGGTGCAATAGGCTATATACAGTATAAAAAGCCCATAATAAAGATGTATATGCTGACAGCAGATATCCTAAATATAAAAAGGGGACACAAGTATATATGATGTATGGGAACAGACATTCTTCAGTGCTAAAATAAGAAAAATTGTATCATTCAGTTGTAGACACAGACACAGGAGATGAGACCCCACCTGTAGCTTCAGCCACTTTCTCTTTACACCCAAAGCTGTCTCGCCAGTTCACTACCGCACACCTCATGCATTCCTGGACAGGCTCCCAAATGTCCCATCCCTGCTCTTTACAAGGCTGCCTGTTGCTAAGTGGCGCGTGAATCAGTGTCTGACCCCATCTGATGTAATCCGGCAGGAATTCTGCAATCCTTTTGGTCTAGACGACTGTCTCAGTTATCAGCAGCAGCAAAGCCAATGCACAGTCTCAAGGCGCCACCTTGTGTCTAGAAGACTTACAAAGTACAAAGCACAATTCCTCCATTCCATGGATGCTCTCAAATACAGACTTTAAGGTCAGAGGTACACTACAATAGCAATGTAGAGGTTATGCCCAGTCCTAGCTGTTGCTGACACTTTAATATGCATTAATATGTTTCTGCAGACATGGTCTTAAGAAATGCCTGCTAATATGCTGGATCATAACAACATATGCATATCTACCTTTGGTAGATCCACTTCATATTTGAAGTCTATGTCTCATATGAAGTAATTTTGTCATTTACATTCTCCTCCCATTGCACCATCATATTATGTTTCACATATATTAACCAGAAAACTAACTCCTCTATGCAGAGGTGCCCTCACCTTACTAGTCTGTTTCATGCAGCAAGAATACTCTTAAGAACTCACATTACCCACATGCAAACGTTTTTGGCGGTCTCTCTTAATTATCAGGACTCATCACTTTATCGGGAGGTGCCCTTATTATAAAGGGTTGTTGTGGGCAGTTCACAAAAATCAGAGGTGTCAGACATGTTTTACATAACCAACCAAAAGACTACCTGCTTCAAGCACTGGTCTTTCAGCAGGCCCTTTTCTTTTGAAAAGTGCAAGCAGTCTTTAGATTAACTCCAACTTAAGTGTCTCCATTGTTTCAGACCTACATGCCTCAGAAGACTTTGTTACAATCTGCAGAGATGTCTGTGGCAAGAGCATGTCTTATATGCAAGAATTCTAATGAACAACTGATCCATGCAGAGATGTCCCTCTAAAACACAGCAAGTCATTCAGTCATATGTATCCTACATAACTGAAGTAAAATAACTTATTTATTTAGTGGTTTCTAGATGACATGTCAGACCAGCCTATCTCAAGGTTAACCTCCTCTGTTTTTCAATCGTTCTGGGAAACCACTTCACATTTAAATAAGACTCAGATCTCAGAAACCAAATGCAGATCTCCAGCTGTATGGCACAGAATAGAATACAGAGAAACAGAAGATAAGGTGGAGATCACTGCTGGAGCTGTACTGCAGGAAAGAATGGGAGACAAATTAACCTAGTCAGGGGTAGAGTGGCTTAAAGAGGTGACTTTAACATAAGGCAATTTGCTCTGACTTTCTGCAATGTCTACTTCAGTTTTGAACAGAAAGGGATGTTTTTCATCTATTATTAGAACATTGTCTTTGTCTCTCACTGTATGTTAAGTGACATGAAACAGATGGCAACCTGTGGGTCAGTAACAGTTAATTTGGCAATTATTTCATTCCTAAATTTAAATGGAAATGAGTATTGGACTATTAGCATCAGGACTGATTAACACTAGTCTCTACAGAGATTTCATGCAAGACATCACTTACGTGTTTATCTCTTCTGTGTGGCCCAATATTTTTTCTCTTGATAGTTTAAATAATGCCACGCCTTCTTAATAATTCAGCCAATCAATTGGCTGAAGAAGCAAATTATATCCACATAGCTGGTACAGAACAGACTGTTTTCTCCACCTCATTTTCTTTGTTAATTACCTGTCAGAATGCTTCAGTCCGCCCAGGGCCAAAACATGGTCCTAGGAACTAAGAAACAAACAAAAGAGACATGGTGCATGAAAGCCTGGTGACATACAAAGACAAAATGAAAGCCTGGTGACCTACAAAGACAAAAGGCAGAATTGGAGGCAGAAAATTATCAAAAACAGGAGCCAGAAAAATATCTACTTTCCAAAATACCCACAGATAATCATCAAAATAAAGTCAGGCAAGCAACACAATCAGTGTTTATAACTGGACAAGTGTTTCTTAGACAGGTATACTTCAGATCAGTCTCCACTCACTGACAATGATATATCCACTGCAGAGTACAAACACTCAGGCACACATTTTTTCCAGTAGAAAGTAAGACATTCCAGTAACTCACCAGGACTCTAGTAAACATGCACAGACAAACACAATCCAGAAGGTTCGTGGGGATTGGCTGCCCAAGATCATAGCTTTCAATCAGTAGAGACAACAGAATGATCCTGAAGGTAAACAATCTCCAAATAGTACATTACATCGATTACACAATAAAATGTCCCTTCTACATAATTAGTTTAAGCCAATGCATTTCAACATGGAGGACAGAGAAGGGGTAGAAGCATTTAGCAATTTCAGGGGCTGTTTAATTTCTAGAGGATTTACGATTCTACTGGAGAATTCTGTTAAAACCACAGGCGTTGTGCCAACAAAAGATGACCTACACAATACCTTTGCATGTATAGTTAGATTATAAAAGTAAAAATCTAGGCAGATGTTGCAACCTTCATATGGTAATTACTACTCTATATTATGCAGTATCTTTCATCTGACACAGATTACCACATTTAATGTATGGTATGAGATTGTACCAAGCCAAAACACTGAAAACTCTTTACCGTATTAGCTAGGAAACAATTCTCTACAGCATGTGCTACTGTCTAAATTTTCCCACGTTGAGAGAGTTGCAGTATAAACAGAGGCTCCACTGCAATTACTTGCAACAGTGGTTTCCTGGACCTGTACTGAACCTATCAAAATTTGTCCAAACAGTTTTGGGCATGTCAAAACTAGGCATAGGGGTCTATGTATGATTATCAGATACTACTGAGTGCTACACAGACTGATTCAGCTCGTTAAGTGACTGACAGATAAAATACCCGCACGCGGCAACACTGCAAGACAAAACATGAAATTCTCTGGATCTGAGCAGCAACCTTGGAAACGCAAGTGTTTCGCGGGCTACAGCGCCCTCTTGTGGTATATTTGTTCACTATCAATGTGAGTTTTTAAATACAGCTTGGATATTTCATAACTCTACACATCATTTATCTCCTAAACCTACTTTTTCCATTACAGGATTTTAGCACATTTGGGCATTTAGGTGATATCTCCATCGATTTATTGCAACTAGCAAGTAAAGAATGGACAATAGAGGAGATGCAAAGATGTTATGTCAACAATTATAGCTCATCAGAAATGGGCACCTAAACAAAAAAAAACAAAAAAAAAAAACAAAACAAAACAACAAACTCAAATCACGGAATCTACAATAGGTCATTGTTCAAGAAACAACTGAGAGTGCATGTGAAGAAAATCAGACTATAGCATCAGGATTCCATTTAATTAAATACATAGATACAATATCAAACCTACTTATTCCAATTCAGTATTACATGGGTCCATAGCCTGTTCCAGTAGAAAAGGGCACAAGGCAAGAGTCAAACCTGGAAGTACATCACTGTCCACATAATTACTCACACTGAACTATCATTTTCTGTTGCAAAAAGCAAATTTCATTAACTCTATTTAAATTAAACCAGTGGGAAAGTGGCTCCTGGAAGGACATTTTTCAGTGGTAGGTTAATGTGAGCTATCATCTTTCAAAGGAACCTTAGAAAACAAGAAGTCTACATGCATAATCATGCTGAATTATATCAGCTCAATAATCAAAATAGTCCATAGTTCCAAATTGTTACTTTGTAAGGTCTAGGATGGACAAAACCATATCTAATAATTTATAATGTGATATTTTAATGTTTTACATCAAAACTACAAACACAAAAGCCACCTCCATTGATCAACATACAAAACATACCGGAAAATGTGATGTAATTTACACCAAGACACAGGGTGACACAGAGTTGGGAGGGGGTTGTGCTTAAGAATTACAAAATGCCCTATTGCCAAATGCTGGCAGAAGTCACTCCTTCCTTTCCAAAACAAAGCTCACCACTGCAGCATGGGCCATGCACACTGTGCTGACAATGTTAAAAAGACAGAGGGGGACGCGATAAAAGATTATAGTCAAGACACCACTTTTCCTCTATGGTTAAAGGAGAGCAAGTTAAAATGTGGTATGGTACCCCTTTCTTGCCCATTAATTTTGTCAGAACTGGAAACATGAAGTACATACATTGATGCCAGACTGACGACACAAATAAACAGCTTTTCTTTATGAGAGTAGTTCTTGCTTTCCTCTAAAAATGAACTCCACACACACCTTCACATTCTGCTAGGCATATTAAATACTACAAATTTACATTTTAAATAAAAAAAAAAAAATCACGTCAGCATTATTAGAGAACAACTCTGCACACCTTCACCTCCATTTAAACAAGGAAAATCAGGAAATAGTATATTGAGCATCTGACCCACTAACAACAATATGGCCTTGACAGGATTATGGTTTTAGAACTTAATATGTGACAAGAACAAAAAAATTGTGCCTTTACCTACACAACTACCAAAAACATTATACATACAGTATAACTATGTTTGGAAAGCAAGTACAAATATAACAAGCATCATCTTTATCATCTTCACTGGTTTAATAGCCATTGTCTTTGTTTACTCAGGTTCTTCCCCAAATCTGTTTTCTTCACACTCCAAGGTTCTGAGCATCCTTTCCGGGGCGAGACCCTTACTTTTCTTGTCATCTGACACCACCTCCAATCATGTCTTCTTCAGCATACCTTCTGAACTTCATCCTCTCCACCTCCATCTTGGCACCACTCTTCAACAATCATCCACATGCCCAAACCTCCATAGTCTGCCTCTCCTCGGCACAACACCTATCCCCTCTATGCAAAGTCTTTCTCTTAACTCACCATTCATGTTCCTCTCACTTCATAACACTCTAATCATCACAACACATTTTGTGCTACGATTGACATTTAGAATCTCATCTGCTTCTTAGCTGTTGAGAATTGGGGATTTAGATATCCTGGTAATCAAAACACTCACAAATAATTAAACACAAATCTCCTCAGCCCCCACCTTGTGGACTTGAAAATTACACCAGAACATGTTTGATTTACTGCTTTACTGAAAAGATGGAAAGCCAAGACACCACCCTTGATAACCTGAGGAACAGAACTTGGTAAGATTTGCTCAACCAAATGTGATCCATAAAGACCAAAGAAAGAAGGCACCAATATTTTCAAAAACCTGGAAATTGGGTTCCTTCTTTGATAACTGGCTGTGTTTAACTTCTTGAAGATCTTTGGTGCCTTAAATGTGACTTCAGGAAAGGAGACCTCCCATTTTGATTACCTGACATTTGATATACCCTTGCAACTGGTGACGGAGAGTCTCGCCTTCAACTGAAGGAGAGCAAAGTCTTACATTTTAATAGGTTAAGATGATGAAACAGAGGATTGAAGTTTTAGAATCCTGCCCAAAAATAAACCCTTGATGACTGACAATCAAAAATATCTTTATCTCTTGCAGACTGGGAAGACCTCCCTTTCTTAATCGCTTAATATTTACACTAAACATTTGCACCTTTGAGAACATTTATTAATGGGCGTTTGAACCCACTTAAGACTATAGACTGAATTCTAACTGCTCAGGTGGAGATGAAGATGTCCTTTATCCCATCCTTTTGGAGATCCCTTTGAGGACCAGGGATTAAGAACACACCCTTCCCCGATAGTTTCCTTTTTCATACACAGTTATAGGTAAAGAATATGAATCCCGGCCACTCTTTGAGCTCTGAATCCAAATCCAGACCTTTACTGCTTACCTTTTCAGATCCCTTTCAGTGAAGACGGAGAACATCCCATTTTACTGAGACCCCCGTGGGTATTTCCGATTGTACTATCACATATGGGATCTTAAGCTACCCACACAAAACACTTCAAGGACAGGGATCTACTACATGACAAGTTAAAATCAAAACTGTAACGCCCACCTATTTCGAAGCAAGAGCGGAGACACACGAGCAGCTCGGCGAGCCCCGAAAAAAAAAGCTCTTCAGTAGCTGCGCCCATCAAATGGACAGTTACAAAGAGGAAGAGGGAGGACTGAGGTGGTCCAGCGCGAAAGTGTCGCCTCTCGCAAACTCAGACAGACAGACAACTGAACGGCAAGCACGGGCTCTCGCGCACACGCAGGAGATTATTGGGTGGAGGAGCGAGTGGGTTCTTAACATACAGCCACGCGCGACGCCCCCCGTCCCCTCCCCTTCTACGGCCTCACGCCACCGCCTCTCCACCGAGAAGCCGCACGCCGATCTTTCCGCTCCCCTAACGCAACAAAACGAACCCGTTGAAAAGGAGGCAGCACTTTATGCCCCCTCCACTCCTCTCGTCAACCCTTTCCTCTTTACACCATTTTACTGTCGCCTAATAAAGAACATAAACAGCACCGATGAGGCTACTCACCGACGAGTGGAGGATGTGGAATTTAAAGGGCCAGCTTCTGGTGCTCGTGCGTGTGTGCCTGGGCGCGCACTCGATTCGGCCCGCAGTCGAAGGCGGGAGAGGAAGGCGGGCTTTCGGGATCTTAGCGGCCAGTCTCCGCGTGAGCGCCCACGGTATCAGCCAATAAGCCACACAGAGCGTACGGCGCGCGGCTCCGGTTTTGTCTGATACACAAGTTTGTTACGCGAAAGCGAGGAAGCGCGTCTCGTTGAAGACACTGTGGAAAAAAAAACAATAGCGGTAAGGCAGGTGTGTTTCCAGATGTTTGTGTACTGTACTGGTATAGATTGCTGTTTCATCAATTACATTGGTTGAAGTGAAAGCTAGCTGGTATCGACTGCTTACCTTTCATCCATTCATGTTCTGAACCCGCCTTCTCCGATACAGGATTGCAGAGAGCTGTGGCTTCTACTAATAACCAACAGGAAGATGGTAGAAACCAATCGTGGACTGGACGCCAGCCCATGGGAGTATACACTTTTGCGCACCCCCGTACTAATCCTCACCTGCTTATTAAGAGTTGTTAATCAGAGTGCCTTTGGCCTGTGGTTGCTTATTGTTGGCCAGAATTTACTGATATGTTCTGTTTGACTGATTGATGTACTTCATTCTTTGGAGAACCAGCACTGTTAGTAGACATCTTATTGATTTTCTCTGGGTATCAGGTTGTAACAACATTGATGTGACACATCAACTGGATCATAAGGTTCATATGACTTTATTTCGATAAATGCACGTCCAGCAAAGACTAACTACAAGCCACTTATAGCTGCTTGAACCAATGTCTTATGCTGTAATATATTTTTACTGTGGACGAATTCTTATTCATAGTTTGATAGAGCAAAATTAATTACATTTTTGGCAGCTTCAAAATATTTACCTTGACAAAGACCTTTCCAATTATTTCTTTCACTATTTCATATGGAAACAAAACTCCTAGCAACTTTGTCTAAGCAACATCTAATAAACCTGAGGCAACACAGACACATAACTTAAAAAAAATCACAAAAGGACCATTCAATATAACAAACTTATTTAATTGGCTAGTCTCATCTAGCCTCTTTTTTGAAACCTGTAAGGATATCTACTTATTACTTGACTGAATAATGTCTTTAAAAAAAATCAACCCCCATTCATGAACAGATGTCTGTACTCCCTGAGCTTCAGAACTAACTGCCATTTTTATGTGTGATGGATAAACTACAGATGCCAGAGACTGTTTTAAGCGACTACCAACATTACTGAGCGGGTCCTGTTAGCTTAAAACACTTTGGAAACAAATGGGTTAACAGCATGCTGGAGAGCAGGTGCACCCTTCCGTGAATCTGTGGGAGCCTCTTGTTCTTTGTCTGCTTCTCTCAGCGGGCTGTGCTCAATTGCCTCACTTGCTTGTGAATTACCTATTAATCATGAAGCAGTATGAGGGGAGATCAGAGACACTAGTAGTGAAGAGAGGAAAAGGGAGGGGAGGGCAGCATATCAGTCATCACTGTCTGCTACTCATCCCCACTTAGAAGCTTGTATATCTAATATCTATATGTCTCATGGACCAAGGGGTTTTTCAAATTCAAGTGAAAAACCTTATACAACAGCTAGCCAAAGCTCCACGGAGATGTGGTAGATTTCTTTAGGGCAAAAAATAACAGCTTATCTTAAAGAAGCTCCTTGGGAGTTTAAAGATTTCCATCAAAAAGCTTATCAGATTTCTGTGCTAAACAGTTGTTTGAGGTTTGTTTAATGGTAAAAAGGGGTAGAACAGATTGTCTTCGCTATTTCTAAACAACACTCAAGATGAGGCACCCCTATGAGTATTTGGCATGTACACAAGATAAACAACAGGACCTAAACATTAGATATGTATGTCACAAAATACAAGCAAATTCTAAATTATTCACTGCTGTTGACATCCTTATAAAATGCATAGGTCATTTTGCCTGCATCATGGTCTTAGAAAGCTCTTACACTGAGCATCATTATAACCAATACTCCATATTCAGAATTCATCTTGGAGGTGTTAGGAATTCTTTTCAGATTCATCAGTGGAAGATAAAGATCATCAGGCTGGAGTGGCCCCATTAATGCAATTCCAGGTCACAACAAAGAGGTGAACATGTTATGGTAGGAAAGGTGAATTTAACATCTCCTTAATTAACGTGCTAAGCGAAAAAGTAGTGAGACAATGGAACAAGAAGAAAGCTTTAATTAAGCAATGTGCGCTGGGTAATTACAGCAACACAGAATTCTCGTCAAGGCGGCTGTTGCCCTCTACTATACAGAGCTGTAGCAGAGGTACTACTTTGAGATGATTTGGCTCATGTTTATGTCAATTTCTTAAATGCTGTTGCCAGCTCAGATTATTGGTTATTCCCAAATGAGAAATTCCCTACTACCCTTTTTTGTACTTTTTAGGGTCTTGACAAGAACCCCAAATGGCACAAAACACAAATCTAAAACCCTAATGGAGAAATAATGGCTAATTGGTATTTGATGCTCCAGGACTTCATGTTAACAACTTTTACTGAAGCATATGGTGAATCATGAGCTATTATAATTCCACAACAAAGGGTCAATGGTCTAAATGGCTGTTCAGGTTAATCCACGTTTTGCTAATCTTGTCTCTCTTCATAGCTCCTGATTATTACTAGTAACTGGGTTCTGATACTGTGTAGCTGTTACATATAATAAAAATGTAAATGCAAAAATATTTATCCATAGTGACTTAGAAATCAATATTTATGGTGTAAATACATATTTTCCAGGATTAGAGCACTAGTAGGTTAAGTGAGTACTTCAGGGTTATGTAAGTACAATTGCATAGACTGGCATCCTGGCCTTCTTTCTCAGTGTTTTTCCTTGTACAAAGGCAAAGAAGGAGCAAATAGTGGGGCATTTCAGGTGAAGGGGGTTGGGGTGGATCAGACTGTAAAGGGAAGACATTGGGAACTTTTGGATTACTATTACATAAGGACTCAGTGCAAGGCAAATGGCCACCACCCTGTTCCAAGAAAGAGATAGACTTTATTTCTCCTTCTGCATCATTGAAGGTCAGACTGGAAAAATCCAGAACGATAAATTGCTTGAGATTGCACTGTGGAGCTTACCATACACGAAAGATAACCCTTTGAAGCCTAATATATGCTCCTTGATCTATGGAAAATTCATGAGTCCCTACCCCAATCCTTATCTCGTGCATTAAGACCTCAAAACCTATAAATTGGTTGTGTCTTCCTCACTGTAGATGAAAACCTTGCCGCTATCATGTGAAGCAGAGTCTCAGCAGTTTCCTTTTAGCTTGGCCTCCTTGAATTAGAAATCAACCCACAATCTTAGTCAACAAGCACACAACACTTCATGTTTTTTTTTTTCTTTTATTATACAAGTCATAAGTGAGCAGATTGCTGTTTAATTCATGAGATGCGTGAACACAGTATATTCGTCTAGGAAGACTATTGCTAGAGTCAAATGCTACATTTGTCTTTTGGTTAAAAAAATAAAAAATGGAGAGAAACAGAAGAAACATGAAAAAAGAAAAAAAACAGCAGTTGCTTCACAGTTGCTGTGCTGCCTGCATGCTGGCATAAGCGCATTGCGAGATAAGGTGGGGTGAGCGTGGGCTCTAAGGCTGGGCTTAGGGGTTGTGGGAGAGGACATGCAAAGGCCTCTGAGGTTGCTATAGTCTAATAGTCTAGAGGTGGGATCAAAGGGGCAGGCCCCTGGGAAGGAGCCATGTGAAGTTTTTTCCCCTGACAGAGCTACTGTCAGTTATGCAATTCTGGAATTATACACATTACTGTCAGTTTTTTTTTTTTTTTACTGAAACACTGAGAATTTGTGAACAGTTACATCAAAAATAATTTTTGTTTGGCTGTGGAACTCAAACTCAAGGTTTGAATTGTATCTATTCACAAATCCATTTTTTATTTTTTTTCTTTCTTTACAGGTTCACAGGGAAATGCAACCAAATTCAGCAGCAACAAATGTAACACAGAACCCAGCCCTGGATAGAATGCCACCTTATCCTTACTTTCTCTCATTTCAGGCCAATTTAGAGTCTCCCATTATCATTATAGGTCTGTGGGAGGAAATTAGAGTGCCCACTGTAAACCTTTGTGGACACTGGACCGATTTTCAACTGGAATGGAAACCAGGTTCCAGAAACTGTAAGGCAGCAATGTTAAACACTGTGTCTCTTTGGTTCCACAATAGAATTTTATGCCAAATTGAAATTAAGTCTGTCTTTTGGGTCAGTAGACTACCAAATATCATGCCTTTTATTTTCTATATTTAACCATGAACACTATCATAAAGTATTTTACATATCTATATACAAATTGAGAGAGGGGTCACGTGAATCAGCAGTGGAGATTAATCAAAAAGCTCAAACAATTTTGTCTTAATTATATATCTTGAAAATGTTCTATGAACAGTTTTTATTTTTGGATAGCTTTTTGTTTCAGTATGCTCTAGGCTACTGGTAATGTTTTTACAGCGAAAATCAATAATTAACGGGGTTGGCTTTGCACCACTGCATACCATTAAACAAAGTGAAAACTCTCATTGCCCACTGGTGGCATTCAAAATAAGTAAATGAAAAATTAAAAACCCTATTTAAGAAATGATAAGATATGGGTCCCTACCCAGCTCAAGAGTCCAGGGTTCAAATTCTGAAATTTGGGTGCAGTCAGTGTGAAGTTAGTATATTCCCCCTCAGTATCAATATGAATTTTCCTCCCACATCACATAAATAATTGAATTGTTTGGTATAGAATATGTGAGTGTGGCTTGTGATAGTCTGGCTCCCTATCCAGGGTTGGCTTCCACACTGTGTCCAATGCTGCTGAGACAGAAACTGGCACAAACCTGAAATAGAAAAGAAGGTAAAAAGAGTGATGAATGTTTAGATTTGGGAGTACCATTCCCTAAAAATGCATTCTTGTGATTTTTATGTGCCACTATGCCAATCAAATGGACAATAATCAAAAGCTAGAGAGGAAAACACTCATTTTGAAAAACATCAAAGCTTGGCTCATGCAACATGATCAGTTCACTAACCAATAGACTCTATTATATTATCAAATTTGAATAAGCTGACTATTAAATTCTGGGAAATGGCTCTGCAAAATCAATTATTATTTTTTTGAGAGACCAAGCAACTTGGAACTAACAAGGCTATGAACAAATCATTGTTTTGCCTGTGGTCTTGAATATTATTAAGATCAAATTCTGTGCATCCCAACCTATTGCATCAACTGGAAAAAGGTAGGAATTGTGAAAAGGGGTGGGGAAAAAAGTGATTTAACAGTGGAAAACAGCTTTACCCCTTTTAATTGCCCAGCCATAGAAAACCACACTTGGCACAGCTACCTCAACCTTTTAGATACAGAGAAGTGTATATTTATATTTCCATATTATACAATTACTATCATTTACAACAGTTGTACAGGACTGAAGGGCAGTACTGGATTGGACGCTTGCTCTACCCAAGCCCTTTATGTGGCAGCAAAGTAGCTCCGTCCAAGATCAAAACATTTTGACAGGAAAGATTAAATTCATGTGACAGAAATGTAAGGGAGTGGCTTATCTATTGATTCTTGTTGATTCCCAATGGTATGTAAACTAGGGTATGCCTAATGGCATAGGGACCAGGGGATAGCAATGCCACTTAGATTGCCCTAAGTGGTGCTGTTCATTAGAGGAACATTCTGTACAGATGGAATGCCAAAGCATTCTTCTGATTATTGCTCCTGATACAAAGAATATGGCATTCACAACTGGAAAGCCCCTTATCATGAGTACACTCCAGCAGTTTTTTTTTATCATTTTCCAGGAGAGTGGCAGACACTAAACACCAACTAAAGAACAGTTCAGACAGAGAAGTTTATTTACCCCTTGGCCAAACCCTTTCCTCAGAAAATAAGAAGAGAAGACAGTGGTCCAGCAAGGTTGTGCCAGGGGATGCCATAGTCTTGATGAAGACACCTTGTATGAATTTTAGAGGATTTGCAGTGATGCAAGTAAAGGAAAACCAATAAGTCAATATTTTATTGCTTATTCCTCAAAGAAAAATGTCCACAGGTCAATCAGAATGGGTTAAGACATATCAGAAGCATGAAAAGCTGCATTACTTTCAAAGCCGGTCTCTCAAGGCTGGGCGCTTATATTGAGACGGCCCAGCACAATGTCCAGGACTATGCTGACAACTAAAATTAATTTAGATAGGAATTTTTGTTCTGCATTAGAAGGCTGGACATGAGCTCAAAAATTGTATATAACACTTTCATGGCCAATGGCCGTGATGATCACATCAAGAGAGCTTATTGATGTGGACATGCTCCAAGCTGGACTTACCAGCTTCTCATCATGTCCCATTTGTTAAGAGAGCCACCCTGTCCACTCTCCCCATTTAGCTGCAGTGTGGGAGGAGCCTCCCAATGAAGAGGTGTTTTGTGGACCGTCGTCATAGTAACGCAGCTCTCCTGTGCCACTGTGCAGGCTGAAAGCAAAAGCAAGCAATCTGAAACATCTGTAAGAATCCAGATTTGTCATATGAAGAAAATAATAGTATTGGGCTCAGTAAATGTTACAGGCAAAAAAAATCTTTCTGCGGGGGCAGAGACAGGCACCCACTAAGTGACACTACTTTTCAAAAAACTGGTTGGTCAGTGCATGCCTATGACTCAAAAATGTCTTGTATTTCACAGGCATCACAGTGCTCTTCTACAGACATTAAATGTCACTGACCATTTAATATTAAATTTCAGATTACATCAATTTAAATGAATTTCTTACCAATGCTTGACATTCATTTAGTTGGTAACCAAGTAGCAGTCAAATAGCCATGTTTTGTGGTAGATGCAATCCTTTGGAATATCCTTGGTAACAGAAGATCACTAATTTTGTCAATGGAGGATGCAGGAAATGTTAAGGGAGGCCCCTGCACTCAATCAATGAACTGCCATAAGACGTGTCAGATGCCAGGATGGAAAACTATGAGCTCAGCAGCAAGATAGGCCTTGACATATTGGCAATAAGCAAGTTGGTGTAATAAGATATTGTACTGATACATAGACTTGTTAAATTACAACTGCCAGGATCTACCAATACCACCTGACATCAGTTAAAAATGAAAACTGGAATGTGAGCCAAACCACAGTATAATATAGAATGTGTGTGTTTGGTGAAGTGGATTTATGTTAGCCACTTCAGGGCCTCAGATGATCTGTCTGCATGGAGGTTACTTTACTAATCTGAAATGGTGCTGTCTGCGACCATTGACCCTTTATTAAGTTAACCAGCAAAATGTTACCAAAAAAGTACTTGCAAGTTTGTGCTGAATACTGGGTAGTTTCAAGTTCGATACTAATAGCAGATATTTGTGAAATGTTCACTGTATGCCTCAAGTTCTTTTGCCTCCATCATTAGCTTAGATCAGGGGTGTCAAACACAGTTCTACAATGGCTAGAGTGGCTTTAGGTTTTTTTGATCCAACTAGTCTCATAATTAGTAGTCAATTCTTGCTGTAAATTTAATTCTGTGGATTGTTATGACTCTTAACATTTCTTAAAATACATATTTTCCTTTTCTAAGAACATCATCACAATATTATGAGGAGTTTAGCAGATCTGTACTTTTTAGACTCATATTTTTTACTTTTAAATATTTCCAAAGGTTTTGTTGAAACTGGCACTTTATGATGAGAACACATAGATGCACTGCTAATAGTCCCCTTGTTATTTCAATTTAATTATTAGTTTTCTGCTGGCTGAAGAAAAAAAATTAAAGATCCAGGTTCTGACTATTTAATAGTTAAATAAGAAGTCTTAACGAGTGAGCAACATGAAATTAATCCAATGTTTTGCATATTATCAGCAATCATTGACTTATAATTAAAAATATGGTAAAACCAATGCCATCAGTCAATGTGGCCTTACAAGGACTGAGTTTGACACCCCTAGTATAGATAGATAGATAGATAGATAGATAGATAGATAGATAGATAGATAGATAGATAGATAGATAGATAAAATAATCCATTAAAGTGATTCACTTCATCCATCAAACACATCTGCATTTCTTATTCTTAATAAGAAAATAAATATAAAACATTTTTGAAACATATGCCTTAAAAAAGTAATATATATATCAATAAAAAATTGTAATTTAAAATCAAAATGTCTTTTCCTCAAGAAGCTAAAAAGAATCAAGCAGCTTTCAGCAACTTGGGAGACAAGAATAAATGTATTATTGTAATGAAAACAAATCTACTTTGGTCATTTGAGGGAAAAAAGCACTGAATTAAAACTTAATTTTAAAATGTGGCTGACTGTAAAATTTTAACAAGGTTAATTTAAAACACCAGTGAAGAGCTTGAGATGAGAATTTAGAAACGTGGTCTTAAAACACAGGTGATTTACCTGCATGCTGAATATCCATATATTAATTAATGGCACATGGACATTCAGAGCCTAACTGCTATATATAGTGCCTTTCACCATGACAGCACTTAATCTAGTACAACAAGCCAGAGTGACCACTGTGCTGCAGGTTCCAAGCTACAACTCAGTGATGATTTTCATTGGCAACATTCATTTTGAAAAGTGCTATATGTAGCAATGAAAGAAAATGTAGGTGTTAGATATATGTCATAGCTGGAAAATGAAACTTAATGAATCTGAATTCCACACTTCACATAAAAAAATGATAGACAAGTATTACAAACCCACCTCCCCTCACCCAAGAAAAAGCCATTATTTTAATCCACACTATTTTCTCCACATCAGATTCATATTTTCAGTATGTTATTTTATGTGTGATTTTACTATGCAATTTTTGCTTTTTTCTTATTTAACCTACACAATAATAGTTTATTCTTTATTATCTAAACTGTTAAAGGTTTTTTAAAATATTTTTTTATTATTTGGTGATTAAATATTTTGATTTGTTTGTTGACAAAAGTTTTTAAAAGTAATTTAATGAGTGAATTAAAATAATTTTGCCTGTTGTGAAAGTTTTTCAAATAAACATGCATTTTGAGATTTATTTTCTGGTGATTGTTTAAAATGTGCTTGCCCTTGCCAGTACTTTCCTCTTACTGTGCCTTTTTAAAATTACTATTCTGATGAATTGCTTATCTGTGTGCTTTTCTGTTGGGGGTTTATAAAAATGTGCTTTGTTGACTCTTCATCCCATAAGTTTCTCCCATCCAGTCTTTAGCTGAGAGCTCACTCCTCCTTGATTCTCTCCCCCTGCAAGAGCAGGATCAACCAAGCTGAGCCTTGACCTCCAGAGTTTGGTAACTAAGCAGCAACTTGTAACTGAAGAAAGAGGAGAGGCTGCAGGTGCGACTGGAAGACAGGAAAAGAATGATGGTGGATGAGTATAGGGAGAGGGAAGGTCCGAATTGGCCACCAGCCTTGTACCCCTGCTTTAAGCCTGTTGTATTCAGGATGTGGAGAATGGGCTCCCCAGGCACTCCTTAACTTCTGCTACTGATTGTGCTTCCAAGTTCCACCTGTGATGCACTCTTCTGTGCCACCTTCAAAGCCGGAATGATGGCCAGTGAATCAGGAGTAGTGACCCCTCATCCACAAGTTTTCAAACAGATTGAAGGAGGCCCTGGAGCCATATGCACCTTTGGGGAGTGGCCAATAGAATAGTGAGTAATGAGATGTGCATAGGACATGAGACTTGGAGCAGGTCTCCAGTGCCACCACCCTGCCCCCACCTTCCTCCTACATCACGCTGCACTTTCCCTTGATCTTGTCTGCCCGCTTCTGCTTATTGGAGCGCTTGCCATCGATGTTCAGACTCATGTTCCTTCTCTTCTCCAGATTCAACAACTCTTGGAAGAGCTCCTTGACATTGTAGTTCATCTTGGCTGAGGTTTCCATAAAGGCGCACTTCCAGAGCTGTGCCTGCGCCTCACCCTCTTTGGTCTCCACCTCTCTCTGAGTCTCATCACACTTATTGCCCACAAGCATCACAGGGATGTTCTCCACGCTTCCCTTGATCTGCAGCAACTGCTGGTAAATAGGCTTCAGCTCTTCCAGCGACTGACGGCTTGTGATGGAGTAGACCAAGATGAAGGCGTGGCCCTTGGAGATGGAGAGGCGTTGCATGGCCGGGAACTGGTGGCTGCCAGTGGTATCTGTGATCTGCAGTGTGCACACACTCTTGTCGCAGCTGATCACCTGTCTGTAGGTGTCTTCTATGGTGGGGATGTAGGTGTCCCGGAAGGTGCCCTTCACAAAGCGTAGCACCAGGGAGCTCTTTCCCACGCCGCCCGCCCCAAATACCACCACCCGGTAATCGTTGCTCTGCTCGGGCATCTTGAAGAGAGACCTGCAGAAGAACCAGAGCAGAGCATGTGAATGAAAATTAACCACAGCAGGCACACACATTGAACTTAGGATAAAGTTTCTTTTCCCACTTTGCCTTTCATGCTTTTGTACTTGTCCTGTATGAGCTTTTCTAAATGGACAATATGATTGAGCAGTAATATTGTGACTGAAATTGAGAGGGGATTGTTAGTGAGGATCTATTTTGTCATTGCACATGGTTTGAGAATGAAAGTGGACTTTTCTGGCAAGTGAGGGACAAACAGAGGTGTGAAGGATTGCAAGCTAATCACCTATGAGGTGAGAGGGGTGGTGCTACCCACCCCACACAGGTGTATGGAGAAGGGTCTTTACTGGAAGACTCACAACCTAACCCCATTTTGTACTCAAAAGTATGCAGAAATATTATTTGTGCCAAAAAAATGATTCAAGAAAACTAGAGCACCTCCTCCTCCTCCTCTCTTTCTCACACACACACTCTCTCTCTCTCCTCCCCTTCCCTATGCAATCTGCATCCTCTGACTTCTCTCTTTGGGAATTTTCCCGTTGCCTTGGTAACGGGACTGCAGGGAAAGTCCAGTGAGGAGTGTGTGCATACGTTTTGATGCATGATGAAAATGAGAGTCCCTGAAAAGTCACATAGCTTGTGTGTGTGTGTGTGTGTGTGTGTGTGTGTGTGCGTGCATGCAGTACCTTGAGGTCCCCTTGTACATGTTAACTGCCAGAATGTGTAGACAGTGAGGACATCCCGAGCAGGTTAAGAACTTTTAACAACTAAACCTTCTTTTTAAAAATAAATCTAAAATGTAAGCCTGAACTGGATGGACAGGTTAGAAAATGGATGAATACATGGATGAATGTTAATACATTTGAATTTGTCTTTGTCTGGTGCTGTAAGCCCTATCTGTAAATATAGTGAGTGTCTTCACATATAAAGGGATTGCAGGAGTGGACTCTCCTACCCAAAACTGTCAATCAGTCAGTCAATACCACATTATAGTTTTGTATGAGGAGCAAAGCAGACCATTTAGGTGCTTACTGTAAAAGGTACTATACAAAATAAACAGTCATTGATAAGTGGTGCGATGAAACAAAAATTAACACTGTTGCCTCACAGCTTTAGTGACTTTGGCTTGAACCCTGGTCTAGTCACTGTCTGCTGGGATTCTACATATTCATCTCTGACTTAACAGGTTTTATCTCTGGCTACTCCTGCTTTGTCTCACATCCTAAGGACATACCTATTAGGCAAATTGAGAGTGGGTGGGAGAGTGCTGGCATTAGGTCTGTGGTTGGTCTCCACATTGCATTTGATCCTGCCTGGACAAACTTTTCTCTCTATGATGTTAAATTGGATAAAGTCGATGGATGACTCAGAGATTAGTATTTTTTTTTTCTATGTCTTGGAAATATGGAGAGTCATGGGAACTGCTGATCCATCTATGCATTCTTACTAGACTAAACTGAAGAAGGTTTATCAAAAATGGAAATGCCACTTTTTATATTCCCCAGTATCAAATTCTCTATTCATTTTTCCAGGTCGTACAGAACGTTTCCACATCATGTCATCACAAACATATACAGATGTCTACCTTGGATGAAAAGATGGCGTATTTGAAGGTAGGAATGCATTTTTTTCAATTCTGTGGTAGCAGAATTTGGAGATTATGACTGATCTGATCAAAAGTTTTTGAATTGGGGGAAAACCAGAGAACCAGGGTTTAAATATCCCAAACAATGTCTGCAGTAGAGAATGAAGTCTTAGGCTCAAGCACCTTGAATCCATTCCTTCTGTTCCATCCAAATCCAAGGCCAATGATATTTGCTTTATATAGTGTCCTCTCCAGAGATAACTGTGTAAAATATTTTACAAAGAAATTAACTTTCAATGCAATACATAGGTGGTAAGATTATCATAAATCACATGGGTGAATGTCACAATTGTAAGTCTATATTTTCATATAGAGGTTTTCAAAGAGTCACCATTACAGGGACCCAGAGCTTTCTCCAGAACATTCCAAACAACAATTTGATGATCAAAAAATTGGTAACTCTAAGATGGCCTTATGTGAGTTTAAGGTGTGTGGTCCTGGGTTAATTTCTGCCACAATCCTGGATTAGGTTAGTTTGATGTGTTAATTTAATGTTTGCAATACCTTTTTCTTACTCAATACTGTATTACAAATTCACTCCTTCTTTAACCATGGACACGACTGGCTTTGGAATGCACACATCTGTCTCTAAAAAAATCAAGGCTAAATATAAGGATTGTCGGTATTAAAGAAAAGGACAAAGACATTCCTGGCAGCTAACTGGAATTGCAGGTGCCCAAGGGTAGGACTAGGCATGTTGAGGCTTTTCAGTGAAGCGGCTCAAGCACATGCAAATGAGGAGCAACATGCAAATAAGCTCTAATGGCTCATGTGTCTACATTTGACAAGTGAAGTATCAGACTGGAAAGGCAACAAAGTCAGTTCATTCCAGTCTGGGACAAGCCACACTAGTGCAAGAAATTCAACTTTAGCAACATAGAGGCTTTTGATGGTATGAGGCTGCTCTACTGGTTTGCACACAGCATGAAATGCCACCATCCTATAAGAATTCGCAAAACTTCTATAACATTGAAGCTGACCTTCAATAAACATGCCCCAGTAGCACAAATCACTGGAAGGGTTAAGAATAACAAATAGTGTCAGCTATGCTGCAAGTGGCAGAAGAGGTCTGGGGGCCTGCATTAATCAGTGTAGTGACTCTCCCTTTGGCTAATGACTCGAACCATTTCATGTGCTTTAAAAATACAAGTAATGACTTATATAATGACTTACACATAGGACACTATAATTAACCATCTGCTAATAGAGCATTATTGAATATAGCAACTTTCATAAGGGATCTAGACTGAAAAAGCACAAAATAACCAACATTCTATCAATTAAAGAGGACAAAGATAGAGGAGCTTGCCCATGGTGGGAGTACAGTGGATGGTGGGAGTTGGGGTTCAGAATTTGAACATGTTGCTTTAGGCTCTCAAGTTCAACTGCTTAGGTTGTAAGCTACATGATCCTATAAATATCAGACACTGAATTCATCATTAACCCTGTTTTCCATACAGTGGCTCCAGTGGTCATGCTTTGGGTAAAGCTGGTAAAAATTACTGTACAGATGAACACATAACAGTGACAGTTTATATAGCAGCCTCCAAGCTGCATCTGTAGCAATGTTAGGCAAATGTAACATAAACCATGATAAGTCACATTCACCTTGCTATACACAGGCTACATGCAACAGACCCCGTTTGTGCATGAAAAACTATGTCAAATACAATACAAGTAAACTACTCAGCACACACATACTTTATATTGGGAAATCAAATTGTAGGGTATTGAAGGTAGTGATGCACCTACAAATATAAATCACTTTTAATACCACTCAGTGCAGTCATGTCATTAACATGAAACATAGGGATCACATTTTTTCTATTGTGTTAACTGGATACCGTTCTTAAATTGGCTCAGTCTAATTCAGGGTCGTGGATACTAGAGCCCATTTGGCAGCAAAGGGCACAAGGCAGAGAACAGCCCTGGACAGGGTCCTAATCCATTAAAGGGCCTGACAAAGCATACAGCCACACTACAGCAACATTTAGAGTCACCAATTAAACTAACACAATTTTTTATGCATGTACTGTAGGAGGAAAGCCCACTCAAGTACAGGGAGAGGTTGCAGACCCCACCAGACACAGAATTCAAAGCTAGGATGCTGGATCCAGTGCCCCAATGAATGAATTAAGACATTTATATTGTTGTTACATAAATATTATCATCTTATATCTTTTAAAAATCATTATTCTGATGTTTTATTGCAATGTTTACATTGGATATCCAGTTAATTTTTTCTTTACTTTTAATTATTTTCTTTACCTTACTGTGAAGTTTAATTTTTTAACTGAATGGACTAACTTCTCCATTAGTGTCCTTAGTATACCTGAAAAAAAAACCTCAACATAGCACTCACAATTAATGGAGTACTACTGAAGATACAAGTATAAATGATCACCTGTGCTGTGCTTCGCAGTTATATCATATTGCTAAATCAAATACTCGTTTATTAAGTCAGATTTTCTATTACAAAATAAGAAGATAGATTATTAGAACCTGTCATCTTTGTCAAGAATTAAAATGTTGTTTCTTGAACCAAATCATTCTTGATCTTTGAGATAAGGGAGAGGATCTGTTTTATGTTTATATGACACAAGAAGCAACACGCATATTCTTTTTTATAAAAGAAATGTATTATTATTTGACTGATGCCTTTATCCAAGGCGACTTACAACACCTGAGATACAATTGGTTACGTTTCTTTTGTTTTCCCAACTGGAGCACGGGCAGGTGAAATGACTTGGTCAGGGTCACACAGTTTCTGTAGCAGGATTTTACCCACAACCTTTGTTTGAAAGCCAAAGCCTTGGCCACTATGCCACACTGCCTTCTTTGTCGAGTATGGGGAGAATTAAATGCATCCACTAAAGTCCGTGTCAGACGCTTGAATATATATGGGCGATTAATATTATCATCAGGATAATTATTGTCATTCTTGTCGAAGAATAATCCTTTGACAAATGTAGGTATTATGATGTTCAGGATAGAGTTAAGCTTCCAGTGTTCAATGCAGATAACAATAAAATGTTAACCGGAATAATCAATCCACCGTTACCCTTGTACTGTACACTGAAGACCTGGCAAATCATCAACACTGCGCCGCTCTGCTCCCTCTAGATGACAAAAACTCCGCTTTGCTGATTGTTCGTTTCTTCTCCCTCGCTCTCAATTTGTCATTTCGCAAACCTGAGCAAGTTTTGCCCCAGACTCCATAAGCCCAGCTGTTCATGGTAGTGCGCTTAAAGTCACATGAACGCCGCTCCCGCACCCCCACCCGCAGACACACAATCACATGACTCCTCATTGCAGTGCATTTCCCCTCTAATTATTCCAATCTCATCCCGCCTTAACCACGCAAAATCAATCCACGTAACCGGCAATTATCTGATTATTCCTTGCTAGTTCGTTCCTACACGTCTGGTTGCTGGCTCTGTTCAGGTCACAGTGAGACGTAGGCTTTACACCTTATGATCACGTGGTGGGAAAACGTTTTTGGATGAACTAAGATGCCCAACACTGTAGGCAGAACAAATTTGGATTCGATTGAACTCAAATTATTCGAATAAAGGGCCTTGCTCAGTAACTAATTCAGAATTAGCCAATAATAACAGAAAATGCGTAAAATAAACCAAAACAATTATAAGCAATGACATAAGTAAATAACCACCTATTAAATTACCGAAAGAATGAACGTTACAAGACAGAAAATTAACTGTACTATTTTTCGATTTAAAAAACTGAAATAAATCACCTAATTATAGATATATTTTTTTAAAAAAATCCATATATACCGGGCGACGCGGTGGCGCAGTTGTTATCCTCAAAACTCCAGATTAGTTTCGAACCCGGGCCCGTTAACTGCCGTGTTAGATTATTTGGCAGTTCTTAGTCGGCCTGAATGAGGATGTGGCTATGAACTCATGTGATTAGCTGGCGTCCCGTACACGTATAATGCTGTCAGGATAGGCTCCCGACAAACTGGTTAACTGGATACACAAAATACATGCAAATACCACACGCTCTTGCTTTTCTTAGCAAGCGTTTGATTTCAACTAAAGCACCAAAGCCGCCTTGTCACCACTTGAAAATGTTTCTGATACCCACTGCCGGAGTGTGCAAAATTATTTATGTGACATCATGACTGACAACACAAAAAAAAGATGAAGGTGATTCAATGAAAAGCTTGTCTACAGAACTGGACCGAAAGCGAATATTGGTTGATCGGATCTCTCTACACGTGTGATCTAAGAAGGCTGCAGAAAAGCCTTGAGTCCATCAGTATATGTGTGAATGTGAATGTGCATGTGCGTGCACAATTAGCTATGCAAGCATTCGGAAGAAGTGATACTTCTGTATCTGCATGAGTGTGAATCTATACGCGTGACTGAGTGCAGGCATGTGTGCCGGCGTATGTGACAGAAAAGCCGCGAGGGGACGAGCCGCCTCGATTCCGTATGTCCGTCTGGGTAATGCAGCAGTGGGGCAGTTAGCAGGATAATAAACGTGTAAACGTGAGTCAGTGTTTAAGCATGTGTGCATTGTAGTGTAGCTTTGATTTCAATTATACACTTACACGCGTTGACATTTTCTCACCTTCACATAATGTATCTATGAATTTATCTGAATTTTTAAATTCGAATACTGTGTCTGTGGAAAAGCAGACTTTGATCGTAATTACTAGTCCACAAAGCTGTGGGGGTTTTATCTTAATATTACTCTTGATCGTCATATCAGTTTCTGCTATAAAAGGACAGTCAATTCTATCATTACTGTTTTTGTTAATGTGCAGATTCATACCGTTATTGCTGTCCTGGGGCTTGCTGCTTGGCAGCACTCGCTCAGGTCTGCGTTACCTTCATCACGAAAACGAAAAGGGTGACTCCCCCATATAAAAGCAGCCGCAACCGGCGCTGACGGAAAAGCTCTATATTCCACTCCTTAACTGTCCTCAGTCGGAGTGCTATTGTCGTGATATTTTGCGTGTATAAAAATTGTAGGACAATGGCAATGCGTCGGGATCGTCGTCACCGTGACACACACACACACGCACACAGAGACAGACAAATATAAATATACATTCAAGTTCGCACTTACCCGCACTAACAAAACTATGCGTACCTCCTGCGCAGATCGCTGTCCTTTGTCTTCAATGTTTCTTGCTGCGATGGAAGAATCCACTCGTTAAATCATCGTTAAGGTGAGGGACCGTTGTTCTCCGGGTAGATGCCTCTCTCCGCGTCTTCTTTCTCTCTCTTTCCCTCCCTACCTCCCTCTCTCACATACACAGACAGAAGGAGGCGCGTTCTCTCTCTCTCTCTCTCTCTCTCTCTGTTTCTCTCTCAGATGGATGGAGGCGCTTCTCAATGACTCCTGACGCACACCGGATCGCACAGCTCTCTGCAGCGTTCTGCGCGCATGTATGTATGTGTGTGTGTGTGTGCGTGCGTGTGGGTATGTGGTCATTTACAAGCATACTCCTTTGTCCGCTGATGTATAAACGCTTTCCTTTTCTGGTGTGTATCGAATTACTCTCGAATTCTCATCCTCACGTGATGGACAAGATGCTCCTTTGCTATACTTAAATAGCAACGACCCGTCTTCATCAACCTAAAACCCAATGTGGGGGTTAATCACCTGAAATACCAAAAATAGGAACTTGCTTAGGCTAAGACAGACCTGACTAAAATAGTCTTCGTCCATAAAATCTAACATACATATTCATATCCTAATTTTTTAAATTACATGTGACATGGCTGGTGGTACCAGGATCAAGTCAAGCGTAGTGCTATTAATATGTTTACCTTTAACACGAAACTGGGCCAACCAGTCATTGTAAAAGTGCAAGCACTAGAGTAAAAACAGGTTGGGAATCAAATGGGATCTGAATGGAAAAGAAAAAAGATCTGCTCAAGTTTAATTCCAAGATGTTCAAACAATTCACTGAATGTAAGCACAAGTATTATACATTCATCAGGACATATTACACACACAAAAAACAGGTCTCCATAGTTGTTCAGATGATTGGAGTTTCCAGGTCCCACTGTCAGCAGCTACTGAAGACCCAAAGGAATAAGCAACCCTCAAAGGAAATGTCCAGTTGCCATGGGCATATGAACCAGTGATGTCAATGCTGCATCTATACTCAGGGCTGCTGATCACCCTAAAGGTAACTCACATGTGGGGTGGTGAATTCATAGGACGGTTCATTTTAGTCCCAAAACACCCCAATTAGCAAAACCTATACCAGAAATACTGTAATTCATTTAAAAGAAGGCTGCGTCAATGGAAATTCCAGTTAGTAAAATCTTGAGTAGAAGAAGTGAATTTCCTCCTCTTTACAGAGGAGCAGTTTTGTGATGAAGGAAGAAAAGCAAGGAGGGGCTTCTCTACTACATCATGTTTATGACATTAACAGAAAATGAACCCCTTACAGTTGGGCTAGATTATAGTGCCCACTAATGATGTCACTAAGTTTTTTATGTTATATCGTTTCAAAACACAATTAGGCTTTTTGACACTAAGTATCAGAAAATGACTAATATAAACTGAGCTAAATTTATTTCAAGTATTAAACACAAAACAATGGATTACCTAAATATTCCCCCCTTGTGTAGCCAGTTGGTTTAGGTGTCACATAATTAGTTAAACTGAAGGTTACCCATGTGTAGTGAAGAGGTTTCAGTTAATTGCAGTTTAAACACATCTGTATCTGGAAGGTCCACCTGCTTCTGAGTCAGTTCCCTTGCCAAAACCAGAATGTGAAGACTGCGATGGCACATCACAGAGTGGGAAGCTTCAGTATAGCAGTCCCTGAAAGACTTATGAGGGCAGAGGGCAAAACAAATGCAACTAAATACAAGGACATTTTAGAAGAAATCCTGTTGCAGTTTGCAATGAACTTGCCCCTTGGGAGAAGACTTCTTTTCCAGTAAGACAACAACCTTAAATATAAAGCCAAAGCTATGCAGGAATGGCATAAAACCTACATTGCTGTCTAACAACTGGAATGGCTAAAGCAGGTGCGTTTAGTACAGACTTGAAGGCACATGGAACACTTGGGCAACTAAATTTGTTTTGAATAGTTATAATAAATGTAAATAAAAAGCCTAATTAAATAAACTCTGATTCAATGTTCTAAAACAATAAAAAGTTAAAAATGTCAGAAGGGGAGTATTTTTAACTGGTCATCAAAGTAGTCACAGCCATATTTTCTCTTAACAATTATGGCTAGAGTAAAATCATTTAACAAAGAAACACTGTTCAGGTACTGGCACCTTTAATTCCTCATAAACATAATAAATATATAAAAGGATAACCAAGTAAATGTTTAGCATACATACAAATTGATAATAGCAGATATACCAACTAGATTACCAGAACATTAATACACTCCATTAAATGTGATGGCCCGTGCAAATACTTGAATCCTCTGGAGTCCACAAAACAGGATGTGAAGGAGCAATTAAATTGCTGTGTGTCTGGTTATGACTCTGCCCACAAAAAGTAAGGGACTGTGTAAAAACATAATATAGACAAGAAACTATTTTGAGCATTTTATTTGCTTTTTTTAAGCATTTCAATAAAATAATCTACAAGACTGAAAAGTCAAACCACTTCCTAAAAGCTTATACACAGAACATTTTGATTTTAGAGCAAACCCAATAAAACAGTCCCAGTGCGTATGTATATTACAGAGGAGCAACATTCCATTGTCCACATTACGGCCACTCAATGATCAAAAATACTCAAAATGAGGTGCAGGTCACGTCATTCATCTTTCGTTTCTCTAAGTGGCTCCATGTTATTTGAAATGCGCAAAAATTCAAGTAAGGTAACCATTCTGTATTTGAATTGGAACTAAATATTAAAATCTCAGTAGTAAAACAGGAAATTTGCACAGTAACTAGCACCATATTGGCACAAACACACCCATTCACCATCACTAAACAGCCACAGTAGAGAATAGCATGAGAAATGATGTGGAGATCTCCTGGGAAAAAGAGTAGCACAGTCGCCACCTAGATCAATTAGTCTGTCCACAATCAAGTAAATAACTAACTTTCCAGATGTACTTTGGGAACGCATATGGCTTTTGAGAACCAAGATGTAGTAGCCCCACTGAAAACAAAAAAGGAAAGTAAACAAAGTCTCAAGACTTTTTTCTTCAAAACTTCAATTGTACCCAATATCTACCCACAAGCAGATAAGAAAAATAGCAGCAGAGGGGGAAAGACCACCAAATTATGGAGACAGTGTGTCCTAGAAAGATAGAAGCCCAGTTCATAGCATCCCACCTAGTGCACATAGCAACAACAAGGATTCTTGATGTTTCTTTTTATTTTACCGTCTTGTTACTCTTCCAAAGCCAAAGCTTATACATGGTGATAAGGTTTCTCCTATTAAAAAATCTACTTTTGTCAGACACTGCCACCTTGTGAAAATAAAAAGTAAAACAATCCAAATTTATCTAACTGAAATAAGGTTGGTAATAAAGAGATATTTGGTTTGTAGAGGAGGATAGGGATGGGTTGTTATTTATAAAAACACTTGATCCACAATGTATATGTATTCCTAGATTTTTTTTCCTTTCCAAGGATATCATAAAAATGATCTGAAGTCTAAAAATGGATAAGTAATTCTCAGTCCTTCAGTTTTTTCTCTTCACTTTATTTCCAAGTATTTAATTAAACCAATTACTGCACAATGCACACACACACGGGTGTAAACAGAAAAAAGGTTAAATGGAGAAATGCTGGTTTCTTTTGTCATTTGCAGCCTATTGCTAATTAATGAGCAATTAAAAACCGAGACTACAGTAGTTCAGGACTAAAATGAGCGATAACGGTTCAAAATCTTAATGAGCGAGACAACTAAAATGAAGCAGAAGTGTTACTTGAGCAGTAAGTGCTTCTTATTAAGCAAATGGGTTGGAACAAAAACCTGCAGCCCTCCAGGAATGACTTTGCCCACCACTGGTCTAGCAGTACTATCAGTCTGTACTGAATTGACATTTTTTCAACCATCCATTTCTGTGTTGTTAATTTCCAAATGGATTATTATAAAACACAACCAAGCAGCTTTAAATATAAGTTGTATTGAGAACAGTAATACATTTCTTCTTCCTTACTAACAGCTTTATATACTGTAGACTCAGATTATATGGACACATGTTAACAGCACTGGTTGATGCTACACATGGGTGTCGGCACATAAAGTTAAGTGTTGAACTAATATGTAGTATAAACTACTGCTCTCTTCCAAGAAGATATGAGATGGAATTATAAACCAAAAGACAACAGTTTCTAACCACAAAAATGGAGTAGCCTAAAAAGAATGCCAGTCAGAAATAAAGGGAGCTGGGAATTTAGTGGAATTCATAGGCCAAAGTTTATCAGATGCCCCCATAACAATTAGGACACCACCAGACCCTTTTATTTAAGGTCCAGAGAGAATAAACTGATAATGTGTTTAACTTCCCACTTTTGATTTTAATAACCCTGCAGTCTTTATAGACACTTGGGTTTGAGGAGCATAGTCAAATGGCGTCACACTAACCAAAGGGACTTGTTTACACATACACACCAATAGATAAGTTATGGTCTTATCACACAGACCCTTAAAAAGATACCCATTCACAAACAGCAGCCTCACATATATGAAGACAAATACTTGCTTACTCTTAGCAAAGAGTGTGATCATGCATATGCAAACACATTCACTCTTACTGTCAGGCACACACACTTCAACACTCAAACTGACTATTTCAACAGTGTACCACTGATTAAGAATGCAGTAGAGCTTTAGCATGAGAGGAGTATAATGCAGAAAAAGGTCCATCTGTTGTGACACGACTCAAAAGCGTCCACACTCTTCCCTATTTCCAACAGTCTAAAAGAAAGGACATCATGTTGACCAGCAAATCCTTACCACCTGATAAAGATCAAGCTGGCCAGCACTGTGTATCCCAGAATGAGGAACAGAACTTTAAGGAGCCGGTCTTGCTTTTCTTCCAGTTCACGGGCCAAAATCTCAAAGAAGGTCACAAACAAGAAAGTGCCAGCTGCCACACCTTGAAGAACCACCGAAGTGATACTGCCTGCAAGATTCTGGGCACTCTCAATACCCATCCCCACCCCAATTCCCAGAGGAATCATTAAGCTCACTATTGTGGCAATTCTGGCTGCATCCTTAATGGACAGTGATGCCTTGGCCATGCTGACTCCCAGAGCCACTGCTGCAAGCGTCTCATGGATTGCCACTCCAAGGAAAAGGCTTGTGACTTTTGCCCCTTTGTCTTGCAGCCCCAGTGCCAATCCTTCAAAAACTGAGTGGGCTGACAGTGCAAAGACTAAGCTGGCAAGGCGTAAAGGACCAGCACGGGCTAGTTCTGATGGTCGCAGGTGGTTACTGTGATGATGGTGGTGGTGGCGGCTGCCCCCTTGGGAGGCACTGATGAATGGGCTTTCATACTCCGAGTCACTACCTGCCTCTGAACCACCAGCATTGAAGGTTTCCAAGTCAATGAAGGGGGGTGTCTCTTTGCGAAAGGTGAGCACTGCCTGCTCAACAAACACCGTCAAGAAGAAGCCGACCAGCATCATCGTCTCTGCCAGAGGGTAATCTGTCTTAATGTTGACCCGTTGCAAGACATCAGCTACCTTGGAATGTAAGCAAATAAGGATGGCATGAATAAGCAAAGAAGTAGAGAATAAAGAAGTTGCCAGTTGTGGTGAGGTGATTTAGGGATATGAAGGTCACTTACCTTTTCTTGCACTGCAGGAAGCAGTGCATTAAAGCATGTGGCTAGGAAGACACCACCCCCAAAAGAGTTGCAAAGAGACAGAATCTTTCTTGATCGGTAGGCCTTCTCATAATCTGCCTGAATGATCCACACAGGAACAAGTGATCCTGCCATCATGAAGACAAACACGCCAAGCAGGCAGAGCACCTTTGCTATCACGATGTCCATCCTGAGTCAGATATGTTGTCACAAGGGGGTGAAAGGAGGAGGAGGAGGAAGTTGTAATGGCACACTTCCAGGCATGGAGGTCAGTGTAACACAAACTGTGACCTCTTTGACTTAAGGACTCCACACTTTGTACTTTGGCTGTAGAGTGGAAAAAAAATAAACATTCATGGGGATTTAGGCAAACAAGTTTAGCTAGTGAACTGACCGGCATTCAGATTACCAAGATCATCTTGTTCAGTAACACCAGTGAGGGGGCAAGCCTCCAAAAAAATGGCCAGAGTTGGAAGGAGGAAAATCAGTTATATATACAGTCATGTGAAAAAGTAAGTACACCCCTAGGAAATTGTTGACATTTTCCAACATATTTGAAGATCAAACATACAGTGGGTATAGAAAAGAATCCCACCCCCTTCAAAATATTCCCATTTTTTTGCTTTACAGCCTTAAATCAAAACACACAAAAAATATTTCCTCCCAGCTTTACTTTCTCAATGCAACCTATAACATCCAAATGTCAGAAGAATTTTTAAAAATAAAAAACAAATACTGAGATTAATAAAGGATCACCCCCCCCCCAAAATAACATTTGTAAACTCAATCAGGTGTAAGTAACCACCATTTCCATTGCAGACCACGGTTACTGGTTACCACCTGTGATCAGTTGTAATGAGTGTGATTACTGAAGCTGTTCCTGGAGCATTCACTCCTTTGCTTGGTAGTGCAACTGACAGCAAAACAACTGACTGTGGGTGGCAAGCCACTTTCAAAAGATCTCAGGGATAGAGTTGTGGACAGACATAAGGCAGAAGATGGATACAAAAAAAATCTCAAAGGCTTTATCAATCCCACGTAGCACAGTAAAGTCATAATAAAGAAGTGTCAAATGTTTGGTACTACTAGGTTCCTCCCTGAATCTGGCCGGCCCTCCAAACTGGATGGAAGGGCAAGGAGGAAACTGGTAAGAGAGGCTACCAAGAGGCCAATGGCCACTTTGTAGGAGTTACAGGACTTTATGGCAAAGAATGATCATTGTGTGCATGTGGCAACAATTTCACAAGTGCTCCACATTTGTGGCTTGTTTGGGAGGGTTGCAAGGAAAAGGCCATTTCTCAAGACAGGCCACATTAAGGCTCGTTTGAGCTTTGCCAGAATGCACCTTGAAGATTCTGATGCTGAGTGGAAAAAGGTCTTATGGGCAGCTGAGACCAAAATCGAAAAGTACACCTGGTAGAAATCCAATGCAGCTCACCATCCAAAACACACCATACCTACAGTAAAAAACTGAAGTAGCAGCATCCTGTTTTGGGGGTGTTTCTCTGCCGTTGGGCCTGGGGTTCTCGTTAGGGTAGAAGGAAAAATGGATGAGGCAAAATACCATCAAATTCTTGTGGAAAACCTGCTACCCTCTTTCAGAAAGTTGAAGATGGGCAGAATGTTCACCTTTCAACACGACAAAGACCCGAAGCAAACAGTACACAGTGGCTTAAAGAGAAAAAAGTGAAAGTCCTTGTGTGGCCCAGTCAGAGCCCAGATCTAAATCCTATTGAAAATCTGTGAAAAGATTTGATGATAGCACTCCTCCAACGCTCCCCATCCAATTTGACCGAACTTGAACAGTTCTATAAAGAAGAGTGGGCAGATATTGCTCAATCTAGATTTGCAAAGCTGATGGAGAAGTATCCCAACAAACTCAAGGCTGTCATTAAAGCAAAAGGTGGTTCAACACAATATTGACATGGGTTGATCCTTTATTAATCTCAGTATGTCTGGGTTTTGATTTTTTTATCATTCTTCTGAACTGTAGCTATGGAAAAAAATTTTGTGGAATTAGTTATGGTGTCATCATGCCAAGATCAAAAGAGCTCTCTAAGACCATCAGAAAGAAGGTTGTTGATGCCTAGGAGTATGCAAGGGATTTAAAAAGATCACCAGATTATGTGAAATCAATCATTTCACTGTAAGAAAAATCATTTTCAGGTTATGTAGATTTCAAACAACTGCTTTTATCAAAGACTAGCTAAAATAAGTCTCCAGGAAACTCAAAATTTCATCTGCATGTATCTCTTATGAAAGCTGGTGTCAAAGTACATGCATCAGATACCGCATATAAAAGGTGTGCTAGGAAAAGTTTTTGCTGTACAAAAATAACAGCAAGACTGCAGATTGCCATCGTAGAAACAGGTAAAGTCCAGGACTTCGGGAACAATGTGCTCTGGCCAGATGAACCAAAAATAAGAGTTGTTTGGCCACATTAACAGTAAACATTTTGGGACAAAATAAAAAAATAGCATTTTAGGAGAGAAGTCTCACACTAGCTACGATGCATGGTGGTGGAAAAGTTATGGTTTAGGGTTGCTTCTTGCCTCAGGGCCTGGAAAGCTTGCAGTCATTGAGTCAGCTACAAAACTGACATCATATTAAAGGGTGTTTGAGAATTTTGAAGTCATCTGTCTGAAAGCTGAATCCAGAAATTAAACTTTCAATGTGGTAAATTTGCTAGTGTGCTTTGGATTATGAAAGAATTGCTTGAAAAGAAGAGATGGAAAGTTTGTTATGGCCAGGCTTAGTCAAAGCCATGATTTAAATCCAATTAAACTGTTGGGAAGATTTTTGTGGGTGAAAAACGGGCAGCACATGCATGAAAACCCACAAACATCTTGTAAAATAAGGAATTTTCATGCGGATGCGGTCAAAATAATTCCCAGTGTCAGAAACTGGTGGACAGCTATGTAAAATGCCCACAAGAAATAATTTCTGATAAAGGAGGCAATACCAGCTTTTGAAGCCAAGGGTTTACTTACCTTTTTCTAGCAGACCGTTACATGATTTAAAAAGACAAAAATTGTCCTTGTGTTTTATTCAAGTTTATCACCTTTATTAGTAGGCACTGTTCGCCTATTCAAATATCATTAAAAAAGTCAACAATTTCCAAGGGGTGTACTTAATTTTTCACATGACTACAGTATATACAACTGGTCCTAATCTAGTGCACAAGTGTCTAAAGTATCTTTACTTTTTATTTTATTTAAAGTATTTTTACTTTTTTTTTACCGGACGTAAAAAAAAAAAAAAATCCATGAACGCACAAGAACTGCTTAATAAGAATAAGTGAACAATTAGCTCAGCATATCGGTTCTTCAAAACCCGTCAGAAATAAATTGCTCCTGAACGGATATAATTAAACAAAATAAAAAGTGGAGCTAGGAAATTACGGCGTCCGGAAAGCCGACAAGAGATACAAATGACAGGTAATAGGCAGAGGTGTGTCATGTTCAATAAATTAGCACAATATCCTAGTCCCACTCGTACTCGCAGACAAAAATCTGCATGACGTCGTCGTCCCCAGTGCAACACCGATTACAAAGGAGGAGCCGGTTACCAAGTTTGTTATTAACAAAATAATGCATACATTACAACGACCGGCTATACCAAGAATAGGGAGAGAGAAGGGAGTGAATGTCGAATACTATGTCATCCACTAGAGGAGAGCCGTGCAGCGATCATTCAGTGGCAAGTCTAAGAATACCATACCTTTAGTGGTTCCGTCCCACCAATTATCCAGACATGACAGGTTTGACCAAAAAGTAAACACTAACTAAAATCACGTCTGCCTTTGAAGATAATTCCATTCCGCCCCCAAACCGAAATTCCGAGGGGACATCGTTAGTAAGATGCTGCAACCGCGGCTTCCATTGGCTTAGGAGATAAACCCCCTCATTGACTGCCGCTTTGCAAATTTTTCACAGTGGTCAGTGACTCTTTATTCATGCCATAATACCTAATTTTTTATGCGAATTTTTAATCGTGTCACAATTTGTTAAAATATATGCACTAAAAACAAATAAAATTCACACGCATATCTTACCTGCGATCCGATTGTTACAATTACTTCCGCCTCCTAAAGACCAGTTTTTCCGCCTACCGTCTTCGCTGATTGGAGAAAATTCTTCCAACGCGTTCGTCTATTGGTGTGACACTTGTTTATCAAACAGGAGTACGTTACGGAAATAGCACCTCTCTCTCTCTCTGTCTCGCTTAAGAAGAGTTCCGACACTATTACATTAACACGAAACACATACATGATACGGAAACCCACAGACCTTACGCAGGTATGAACAAATATAGGCCTTATTAAAGATGCCCAGCTGAAGCTATTTAAATCGCCTACGTCCCACATCGAAACGAAACGCGGCAAATATTATTTTAGAAAATTAGCTACTGTGCAGTCAATTTTAATACTGTCATTCTCGCCTACATCGCGTTGACTGTGCCTAAAGGTCACTTTTAGCATTACGGTCTCCATTTTTTTCCCACCAATAAAAAAAAAATAAATTTCCACATTACAGATAATTACAACTTTCTCTTCAATCCTATTCACGTTGACTTTCCAAAAAATAAAGCCAATTTGAGGGCCCTTAAAGTTCATTCACTACAATTTAAATAATTTTCTTGGTCAAGTGAACCATTCATTCAGATTTACTGTAAGCTATCAATCTTTAGCCTATTGAAGCACCTATAAAAAGTATTTGTTGAGTCTACCCAACCTTTTCATCACAAGGGGACAGTGAAGCTCCACTCATGCATCTAAAAGACTGATTACCACTTTTTATGAGTAAAGACAACAAAATAGTACATCTTTTACAGAGTGGGTCCTTGCAATCTATAGGAAGATTACCAACTAGTTGTTTAAGATGCCAAATAATCCTTTGCAAGCAGGTACTGTAATACAAAAGTAACCATTTGGCATAAATAGGCCACAAGTATCTTGATGGAGAAGGACTTGACAAGGAGGCCTGGAACCCAGTATACATGGCATAATTGGCTGAACACAAGTGTTCCAAATAAACAAACAATAGGAGGAGCAAATAAAACACCATTATTTACTTTCTGTACAAAACAACACTTGTCTTGGGGAGGATGTACAGCTGTGAGCAGTGGCAGCATGAGAAACATTTGATCCTCTTCTGTATTCACAAATGAATTCACAGCATATGGCCATGAGTCACATTAATATTAAGTACTTAAAAAAAAGGGGGGGTTTTAGAGAGTGCGCCAAAAGAATGACGCCAAGTGATATGCAAACTGATCCACAAGTCTAGACTGTCCGAACTGTCAGAGGTGGAGAAGTTGTATACATATATAAAAAAGATAAGTCATTTGAAGACAATGGGTGGTGGGGCCCCCGACATGCATGTCCTTTCATTTTGTTTCATCGTTTGCTGCTTCTTCCTGAAGATCTTGCGACAACTGAACATCCTTCCAACCTAAAAACAAACAGGAACAAATTTCAGTCAGTTTTACAGTTTTGTGAGGACTGTCTTGTCTTTATATACAGGCTAGAGTCAGAGATCACCCTTTTTTCTTAAATACAAGAAAATAAGCAGAAGCTGAAAACAAAACAAATATGCAAAGATGGGGGAGTTAGAAGTTAAAACCCCTTATGTAGCTTTACGTAAATTCATTCTGTACAACAAAACATTTGATCATTGGGGATGTGTCATTTCATGCCGGATTTGTTTTAATAGAAACATACTTAAAAGAAATGCATAGGTCTAAATAAAGACTGTTATAGGCAGTATCAGGGAACGTTAACTTTTTTTGTAAGCAGGGAGTAATGCAAGTTATTTTCCAAAGTAAACTTATTTACTTATTGCTTGTAATGCATTACATTTTATAATTTGTTTCTCTTTCTTTTGTATGTAAAACTACACTATTCAAGAGCCAGCATTTATTAAATTCTAAGCCCACATATGAACCTTCATTAAACTTACTGGAAACATGATCAGATTTGATTATTTTCTTGTGTTTTATAAATATGTTTAGTCTTTCATGTAATGTGAAGTAAATAATTAAGTAAATAACCTTCACCCTCATTTTATAAATCCCCAGCATAAGTTCCCACAGATGCATGGTAAGAACACTGGCTGCTGCAATACCCAATAACACACTTTCAAAATGTCTATTAGATTAAAACTAAAACTGACACTGTAGTAATAAGTTTGTTACTGGATTGCATGCACCACTCTGTTATGATTGGCTGTGTGATTGAGTCAAGGACCACAGGTATTGCCCACCATGTTTGCATCTTGCTTTACTTCAAATGCTGCTGTGATGATCATTGGCTCTGTGACTCTGAATTAGGCAGATTAAATTTTTCCCTCCATACATTCAGGATTGAATGTATACTTCTAACTTTTGTTTAGTTCTTTTTACTGGCTTACTCGCTACACATGTGCTTATGCTCCTCCTCAGCTGTCACCAGAAAGCCAGGACATGCACGTTACACAGACAGCACCCGGTAAAGTTATTGAAAAAATGGCTATACTTTAATTTGTATTTTTTTTTTTTTTAACACAGATATTATTTTTACTTCAGTAAAATAAGTACAGTATTGCATTAGGTTACTCATTACAATAAAGTAATCTATGTAATGAAAGTTACTTGTAATGAGTTACCCTCAACACCGGATACAATTATGTACATCCAAAAAGTGTAAAATTAATGTCAATAATTTTATTTCCTTCTGCAGTATATAAAAATGTATAGACAGCCCATTATAATACAAACAAAATTTTAATTAAGCACCGTCTCGGCCTTTCTCATCATACCTCTCACCATGTCAAGGTTGCTCCTCATTGCTGGCACTAGGTGTCCTACTCCTGATTTGGCTTCTCAGCTGCTCAATCAGTTCAGGGTTTTGCTGTTGCATTTGCTGAGCAAACTGTTGCCCCCTACAGGATGGAAAGAATATAAAACTGTAAAAAAGATACAGTGGAACCTCGGTTTGCGAGTGTTTTGCAAGACGAGCTAAAATTAATAAATTTTGACTTGATAAACGATCGAGGTCTTGCAATACGAGTAGTATGGATGCGCTTAAGTCTGCTGAGCATCATGTGATCACAACTCAGCAGATGGTTCTTCTCGTGCACACGTGTCTCTCTCGTGTGTGTGTCTCTCTCTCTCTCTCGTGGGCAATCGTCTCCTATTCTCCGTCTGTGTTGGTGTGCCTCACTCATATAGTCAACATCCATACAAGCGTATACTGTTTACTACAGCATTGTGACTGTGTGCGTGTGCTGTGCGAGTCCCCGTCTTGCGCCCCAAAGCACGAAGCGGAGTCTCAGTACTTTAACACCACCAGCTTTATTCAGCTTGAAACAGCAACAGCACGGTTATTTATTGTAGTGGGATCTGCCAGTCTCCAATACACAGACACAGCAGTCAGGCAGGGTCGTTGCCAAGTAGTACTGTGCCCTGTGCATTTATAATGTTCCTTGTATCACCCATCGACAGCAGGTGTTTATAGCATGTCCACGATCATTTCGGATTCGCTTTTACGGCAAACTGCTATAGCGGTGGGAGACTGCAATTGCTGTGGGACGCTCTTCCGCGTGTTGCCCCGTTGGGTGGAATCCCACAAAAGTTTAGAAACTCACTCACACCATCCATGGTTCTTTTCAAAGGTAAAGTGCAGGTTAATTTGTTTTATGTATTTTTACTTTATATTTTGTAGTAATCATTTTTATATGAATAGTTTTGGGTTGTGGAAAGAATCATCTTAGTTTCCATTATTTCTTATGGGGAAATTCACTTTGATATACGAGTGCTTTGGACTGCGAGCACGTTTCTGGAATGAATTATGCTCGCAAACCAAGGTTCCACTGTACTTAGAATTAGTCAAAAACTGCTAAAACAGAAAACAATTTTTCCTTCCATTTCACCATTTAAGCAGTCAGCTTTCTGTGAGGTGTGTGTGGGGTAAACATATGCCAAAATGTACTTGTTTACTGACACATCATTCTCAAAACAGGGGCAAGAATAAATAAATCGGGTTTTCCTGCATCACTGGTTCGGAATTAATTCCACTAACCAAACAGCTAGAAAGTGATATAGGTGAGCTGCAAGCAATTATTACATATGATCCCTTAAATGGCTTTTTTTAAAAAAAAAAAAACACAATTAAATAGCAGCACATAGGTTGAGTCATTTCACATTGAGATTTTTCTCTTTCCAATCCCCATTTAGTTTTAAAAAGAGTGATACTTAATCATTTCAACAACTTTGACTTTCCATAATGGAATCATGTACATTTTAAAATACTGTATTAAACCTGGAAATATAAAAAGAGAAATTAATAAAAGGACAGTTTGAAATTAATTGGTATTTCATTGCAATTAAAAAAAAGTGTGGTTATATGTTCTTTTAGAATGGACTCTTAACGAAAACCAAATTGTTTCAAAACAAATTTCATCTTAGGCTTTAACGACGGTCTGTCAATATAATCCATTAAAATTAAATGTGTTCTTCTCAAAGACCCAAAATATCCAATAACACAAGCTACTTTAAATAAAGACTCACAAGTTACTTTACATTAAACACTAGATTTACATTGTGCATCTGGATCACAAACTGCTATTTTCCAAAGAAAAGGGCTCCCAGTGATTTGAAAAAAAATCTTTTATTTGCTAAAACTCCCAGTTCAATAGGTCAACGTTTATATTTATAACAATTGCTTGGATACTCAGAAGGCAAACAGTAAACATCTAATCAAAAAGTTGCTTATGTGAAATGGGTAACGATGATTTAAAGGCATCAGTTACAGGTGTGGTACTGGCTGGTGCTTGGTCCGCCTTCCAATGTCTCCATGCTTTTCCTTTCTTCTTTCCACAAAACTAGGCTGGCTTTTGGCTGAAAGGATTACAATGCACACATATGCTACTTTGAAAGTAACAGAAGAAAATATGCTAAAATCCAACACATTTGCTATTTATCAGTTAACATTTTGTATAGTTTTTGAAATTATATCATAAGCAATTTAGATATTTATATCTATTTTTGTTACCATTCATTTGACAGTGCTCTGCATTGTGTTAATTTTTTGTTAAACTATCCCAATTTATGTTGAAAAATAATTATGTACAAAAAATATAAATAAACTGCTCAAAAAAATTAAAGGAACACTTTGAAAACACATCAGATCTCAACGGGGAAAAAGAAATCCTCCTGGATATTTATACTGATATAGACTGGGTAATGTGTTAGGAACGAAAGGATGCCACATCGTTTGATGGAAATGAAAATGATCAACCTACAGAGCCCTGAATTCAAAGACGCCCCAAAAATCAGAGTGAATAAATTATGTGGCAGGCTAGTCCATTGTGCCAAAATTTAATTGCAGCAACTCAAAATTGTACGCAGCACTTTGTATGGCCCCTGTGATCTTGTATACATGCCTGACAACATCGGTGCATGCTTCTAATGAGATGACAGATGGTGTTGTGGGGGATCTCCTCCCAGATCTGGACCAGGGCATCACTGAGCTCCTGGACTGTCTGAGGTGCAACCTGGTGGCATTGGATGGACCAAAGCATAATGTCCCAGAGGTGTTCTATTGGATTTAGGTCAGGAAAGTGTGGTGGCCAGTCAATGGTATCAATTCCTTCATCCTCCAGGAACTGCCTGCATACTCTCACCACATGAGGCCAAGAATTGTCGTGCACCAGGAGCCACTGTACCAGCATAGGGTCTGACAATGGGTCCAAGGATTTCATCCCGATACCTAATGGCAGCCAAGGTGCCTTTGTCAAGCTTGTAGCGGTCTGTGTCACCCTCTATGGATATGCCTCCCCAGACAATCATTAACCCACCACCAAACTGCTCATGCTGAATGATGTTACAGGCAGCATAATGTTCTCCATGGTTTCTCCAGACCCTTTCACTTCTGTCACGTGCTCAGGGTGAACCTGCTCTCATCTGTAAAAAGCACCAGTGGTGCATCTGCCAATTCTGGTATTCTATGGTGAATGCCAATCGAGCTGCATGCTGCTGGGCAGTGAGCTCAGGGCCCATTAGAGGACATGGGGCCCTTGGGTCACCCTCATGAAGTCTTTCTGGTTGTTTGGTCAGAGACATTCACACCAGTCGCCTGCTGGAGGTCATTTTGTAGGGCTCTGGCAGTGCTCATCCTGTTCCTCCTTGCCCAAAGGAGCAGATACTGGTCCTGCCGATGGGTTATGGACCTTCTATGGCCCTCTCCAGCTCTCCTAGAGTAACTGCTTGTCTCCTAGAATCTCCTCCATGCCCTTGAGACTGTGCAGGGAGACACAGCAAACCTTCTGGCAATGACACGTATTGATGTGCCATCCTGGAGAAGTTGGACTACCTGTGCAACCTCTGTAGGGTCCAGGTATCGCCTCATGCTACCAGTAGTGACACGGACTGTAGCCAAATGCAAAACTAGTGAAGAAACAGTCAGAAAAGATGAGGAGGGAAAAATGTCAGTGGCCTCCACCTGTTAAACCATTCCTGTTTTGGGGGTCATCTCATTGTTGCCTCTCTAGTGCATCTGTTAATTTCATTAACACCACAGCAGCTGAAACTGATTAACAACCCCCTCTGCTACTTAACTGACCAGATTAACATCCCATAACTTTCATTGACTTTATGCTATACTCTGATTAAAAAGTGTTCCTTTAATTCTTTTGAGCAGTGTACATATGGCCGATTTCATCCACCTCTAGAACTTTAGTATGCTTAAACTCTGAATCTGTCCCAATTGTCTATTACCACCACCCTTGATGACATTAGCAAAGGTTTAGTTACAATATGCATCAACTGCCTAATTTCAGAAAACTGCTAATGTGTTGTGAATATTAATTTTGGAGAAAATAACACAATGTACTTCTATTATTTCTGATATCTCCTTATTAAATTTTAAACACTAGAATCCCTGAAGCCTAGGTTAAAAAAAAAAAAAAAAACGATGTAATCCCGGGCCACCTTAAATTCCCTTGCACCTCCTCATCAGCGTCTTTTGTTTTGCAAAAGTGTCGATCAGCACTGGCAGCAGGCAGCCTGCTATCCCATTCCCCACTGATGCAGTTTTAGTCATACACAAATTTCTCCCAGATGAAGTGCGTTTATTTGGGTGTCAGGTGCCTTGAATTGTATAGGGTAAATAATAAACTGTCATTTGGAACACATACATTTCACGTGTGTTCCGCGTCTACAACGATCTGTGTAAATGTAGGATGACAGGAAATACGAGGCAAGATATGAACACAACTAAAACAAACTTTTTTTCTTTTCTACTAATAAATTGGCCAAATGCGGACGTGAAATGTATAGCGTGTGAAGAGTAAAGTCCAAATATCAAACACTTTCACAAAAGACAGATAAAAACAAGTGCACTGCTTTTCATGAATTTAACCAAAGTAAAAGAAATTGGGATAGGGTACAACAGACACACCCACATATATGTCCGCTTGGCTGGTGTAGAGTTAAGAACTGCCGTCTCCAGTTCGAGAGGTGGAGGGTTCAATCCCAGGGCTTTCATGCATTAACTGTTTTGAGTAGTGAGCAGCTATTTATTACTACTATTATAGAGTAAAAACATACATTTGACTTATTTGATCCTGTAACAGCCTGTGAAAAATTTATGGTTCTTGTAAAAGTTAGCGTTCTGTTTCATTATTCAATTTTATTCTCTCAGTCACGTTCACGCTCCCCCTGATCCGACACTGTTAGTTTTCAAATAAAGATGTGCTATAACAGAGGAGAACTCTGATGAGGGTTCTACATTGGAGAAAGAAAGCCCTACCCGCAAGAAACATCCACTCACACATAAAGCAGCTGCACCAGGTAGAAAGGCAAAAGATGGCATGGTTTGGATGCAGCAAGAGGTCGAGCGTCATCCTGCAAGCGAATCTGCCACATACATGTCCTTCAATGAAGCAGCAGGGCTTACAAAGCTTGCCAAGGTATCGTGCAAAGTGCGGTTTGTGATGGTCTTTATATAAAAACATTTATGTTACTTGTATAAAAGCTAGATTGAATGTTATTTACCTAACTCCCTACAGCTTAAAGTCACAAGTAGACTGCAGAGCTTCCTGCGTTTGATCAACATGGGCATGCTGACAAAGTACATGTGCAATTCCACTCCTTATTCAGGAAAGAATCCCAGTCGTCCCATGGGAGAAAGAGACTTTCCGAGACTAACATCATAAAGCTTATGGAGCAGATTCTGAACAAAGGCAGAACCATAACAAAAGTTGCATAAAGTGAGACAGGAGCTCCCACCTGCAGCTAAAGTCATTCGTGTAGTGAAGTAGCATTTCATATGCACAGTCTCCTCCAGTGTCAACTGATCACCTTAGTAACATTAGGATTTACACAGTCATAATTGATGGATATCAAAGTGAAATTTCCATTTTACTGTGCGAGTAACATTGTTTACTTAAACATACAACATTAACATATATGAATACTCAAATAACTGTTTGCATTAGAGATGTAAATTTGAACATGGCCATCACACTACAGGATTTCTCTTCTGGTAAGAAATCATGTTAATTTTAATCACTGCAGTTGTAGAATTTTGTTGTATATGAGGATGTCAACTAAGGATCACAGGGGTTATTCAATTATGCAGTTCTCTCATGGCTTTTCATCATGGTGTAAAATCTTGAATTGCACTTCAGAAGTTCCATGAGATCACCTAATTTTTTCCTGCCAATTTATCTGGAGCACACTAGAATAAAATGAGCGCAACATGAAAGTAAGCAATCAAAAAGACATTTAGGCTGCCTTGAATGTTTGAGGAGCCTGTCCTCCTTGTACACAGTCCAAAACATTTGCATTCCTATCTTCCTTGCAACCTTCATTGATTTTCACCATTTGAGGGTTAACCACCAATTAGTGCTCAACTGGAAGCACAATTTATACAATACTCAAAAAGTAACAAAAGCTCACCTGCACAGTCTGTTGAGATGTTATGAGAAGCAAGTTGTTGGGCTAATAAATTCTAAAACTGCGTCAATGGGGTTTGGGTGCACCAAACATGTTGATAGTTTATGCAAGTTTATGACATTGTGGTCAGCAACACAGGAGCACCGCAAGGGACTGTACTTTCTCCGGTCCTGTTCAGCCTATATACATCAGACTTCCAATACGACTCTGAGTCCTGCCATGTGCAAAAGTTTGCTGATGACACTGCTATTGTGGGCTGCATTAGGAGTGGGAAGGAGGAGTATAGGAAGCTAATCAAAGACTTTGTTAAATGGTGCAACTCAAACCACTTACACCTGAACACCAGCAAGACCAAGGAACTGGTAGTGGATTTTAGGAGGCCCAGGCCCCTCATGGACCCCGTGATCATCAGAGGAGACTGTGTGCAGAGGGTGCAAACCTATAAATACTTTGGAGTGCAGCTGGATAATAAATTGGACTGGACTGCCAATACTGATGCTCTGTGTAAGAAAGGTCAGAGCCGACTATACTTCCTTAGAAGGTTGGCGTCTTTCAACATCTGCAATAAGATGCTGCAGATGTTCTACCAGACGGTTAGTGGCGAGTGCCCTCTTCTACGCGGTAGTGTGCTGAGGCAGCATAAAGATGGACGCCTCACACCTTGACAAACTTGTTAGGAAGGCAGGCTCTATTGTAGGAATGAAGCTGGACAGTTTAACATCTGTGGCAGAGCGACAGGCGCTAAGCAAGCTCCTGTCAATCATGAAGAATCCACTGCATCCACTGAACAGTGTCATCTCCAGGCAGAGGAGTAGCATCAGTGACAGTCCTGCTCCACTGACAGACTAAGGAGATCATTCCTCCACCACACTATGCGAATCTTCAATTCCACCCGGGGGTGGTGGGCGCTAACATTATTCAAAGTTATTGTCTGTTTTTACATGCATTTCTATTACTCTTTAGTATTGTTTTTTTGTATCAGTATACTGCTGCTGGATTATGAGAATTTCCCCTTAGATAGTATTAATAAAGTATCAATCTATCTATAAAGGCTATGACTTAAAATAATCATTGGAAAAGTCAGATAGAATAACACCAACTTTAGGGTTGTGAGCATATACTCAGCAATGAAAGAATAAACTGAATTTGGTTTGACTCTTTTCAACTACCTGAATTTCAGGCAATACCATGATGTACATTTCTGTCTATATTCTCCAATTTGTTGAAAATATAAAACCATATCAAACTTAGCTCTGAAACAGAACCAAGCATATTCCTAAGCGTCTATATTTTACTGCATATTCCTCCAAAGGTCAGATACTCACGCCTGGATTAGACCGGACAGATCATTAGAACCAGGTCCTCCACTTGCTCCGGCTGCTCCCACAGAACCATAAGCACCAGACATCATGCCTGACATTCTGGAAAACAAGTACACAATGAACAATAAGATAACATCACTATATGAAATGAGCATGTGCCTGATCTCAAGGAGAAATATCACATGTAGCCATTCATTTTACATACTTTATATTGCTCACCATTTCCAACAAAAAAAAGGTTTGGCAAGTAAAACACACTTTTGAGACTTTAAACATCATACAGTTTTTCATAAGTAGGTTGCCCAAGTCTCAAAATGTCTTTAATGCTGGCATGCTGCATTTTAAAAACATTCCATGTCAATACAATTTCTTCCTATAGCCAAGTGACAAAACAAAGCCTTAAGTAAATAAGGGATATAAACTATATTGAAAGCAGGTACTTCTACACAGGTGTGGTCATTAACCATGCTTAAAGAAATTTATACAAATACCGAGCAGACGCTGTTGCCTAGGGCCGATTTTTAGAGCATGTTTGGCAGGACTAATGTAAACTGCTCAGTTTGTTGATGTTTCACAAGGAATTGCAACTGAAGTGGTATTGGTGTGGAAGTCGAAGGAAAGGCATCATTGGCTTAGGGTGACCGTGGAGGCAAGTGCCAACCTTTTGCCAATTCTGTATTGAATTTGAAGCAATGAAAGAGTCAAGCAGCTCTTTATCAGTTAATTGCAAATGTTAATCCAAGGCAAGAGAGACAGGAATTTAAAAAATAAATAAAACAATAAAAGTCTGCCAAGAATTTCACAGGCTCATTGTGACTTAGCTATGGTACATCACCTTTATAAAGAACACCAAATTCTGCAATTTATTAGGTGTCTCGTTCCTCCACAAAATTTGCAATGATGTATGCTTTACTGTTGATTTGTGGTGACCAAACACCATATTAAAATAACTGACCTTAGGTTTTACTCGATTTTGCCACTTGTATGAAATGAGAACAGCACTAAAACTGATTGAAAAAAATAAGAAAGGAGTATGTGCATAATCTAAGAGACATGAAATATGTCAACGGCTTCATATTTTAACCTTAAACTTACTAGCCAGATGCAGAAATAAAAAGCCATTCCTTTACTCCCTCTCAAATGGAACACTGAAGTTCTAATTAGCAGAAATGCCTGAATTCAGCAAATTTAGAATGTGTTAGAAGTGAAATGATGTAAACAGCAAATCATACAACCCATCAAGTGGTAACACAAACAGTCTTCAAAGTAGTCACAGAATGATCTTTAAGACCCAGCAATTCACCTGCAAACCCATTAAAATTAACCTTTGTTTTTTTAAACTATTGAAATGGGGAGAAAACAAGTCTGAATTCACTTAATCTTTCTTAATTAATAATAAGAAATGTAATGATTTACTTCATGGAGGTATAAATATATAACAACAAGTACAGTTGCATCAAATATTTGAAATATTATAATTTGTACTTCAATTTAAATGTTTAGTCTAATTTGTCTCAATTCTAATAGAAATTGGTCACTTTTCATCCTTTGATAGAGGTCCATAAAGGGCTAGATCCCCAGAAAAGGATCAAATATATCATATTCATAACCCCAGACCTTGAAATAGTCTGAAATGATATCCCCATGGGAGTGAATCTTAGAGGCTAGGATCATTGGTAAAGAAGCAAATATCAAAAGTATTATATTCATGATCCGCCACCTCAAAATAGCATATAATGACACCCTAAAAAGCCTGTATTACTTATTTAAAAAAATTTTTTTTGTTCTATGGAAAGGAGTAACTTTAACTTCACTTAGTGGTGAACCCCTTAAGTCAGTTGATGTGGTTCACACAACTTTAAAGACCACCTGATCATATTAGCAGGACACACATACTGGTTTGCTCTTCATCACAAGGGTGTAATTTTCTGTACAAGATATGGTCCAAAAATTGACTATTTTGGGGGTACCCCAAAAAGCTTGATGTCCTGCATATATGTGGATATATAAAAAAAAAATATTTACACACACACACACACAAAAAAAAAAAAAACACCCTAAGCTGATTTTAAAGCATTCATATGTAATTCTTATGAACACAAAAGTCCTTATTTGGGAGAACAACTTTCAAACTAACATTTTCTTATAAAGTTCCTAATATTGAAATCCCGATACAAAATGTTCTTTTCACTTTAAAAAACAAAGTTAGAAATGTGTCTTGTCCTTGCCTTACATCTTCATTTCCTTACCATTCGACCAAAAGGAGAGAGGTAGGGGGGGGGGGGGCGGAATGTATGCAACACTAAGAATGAAATGCTCTCCAACAAGTCCAAGCCGTTTTGTAAATGTAAAGTGCTATATGTACTGTGAAGCACATTCATGCTTCAGTTTCACGTGTTCTATAACTTGCTGGTATACAGGTGCACCTGGAAATATTCTTGCTCTGGAACTGGGCAGAAATGTTACCTTTCCACATATCAATGAACCCAAGCAATCAACTAAAAACAAAAATGATAGTTAAACTTCTTAAAT
>NW_024384139.1:0-23244 GCF_016835505.1 Polypterus senegalus
TGGCTTCCATTCTGACCCTGGAATGAGCTGGCAGACTGTCTATGGTAGCACACTCTCCGATGCCAAGTTCTACCAGGATTCATTTATGTGAAAGTTCTCATCCAGCAGATACAGAACTCTTCACAAACATTTCTGTGCCCAGACAGACCAAACTCATCCAACCTAATTTATTTAACACAGACTCACATTAAACAGACCAACACTATCGAGTGTACTAAAGTACTAAACACAGCCAGTCCAGACCAGTGGTGTGTGTTTAGTTCAAATAAAGTAGGCAGGGCACAACCTGTCACTCAACACTGTGTAGTCAAATCCAGACACAGAGGTAACAGCTGATGAAGTACAAGTGAAGAAGAGCCAACCTCACAGACCGACCTTCACTTCGGTTTATGGTTCTACGCTCGTCTGCTTTTGTTGTTTCCTCATAGAATTCCTGCGTATTACTGATGCATGAATTCACCTGTCTACACCCATGATGACCGCAACTTTATTCTGCCTGGATTCTTTTCACTAGATGTTGTTCAAAGTCTTGTTTCATGGTGTTTTTTATTCATTAATGTTAATGTTGATTTTGTTGAGTATCTGCTTTAGTCTTTGTATTTGATTTTGTCTATAATCTGCCCGTGTTATGTTCCATGTGGTTTGCGTGTGGCTCACCAAGTGGTGGACCATCTGCCAGTCACTGCCAATCACCATAACTTTCTGCACTATAAACCCCGGGGGTCTCCAACAGTTTCCTTGTGAATGTGCTCTGCAAGTTTGTTGATTTCTTGTGTTCTTTTAGGTATGCCTTATGATTTTGTGAATTTCTGGACTGTTCAGCCAGTGCTTTCTTCTTCAACAGCTGTGTTTGCATTCTCTTTGGAAACTTTTTATGTTTTTGATTGGCTTGTTTGGCTCAATAGAGTATCTGTGTATTTGGAATACAAATTTATGAATAATAAATCTTTAATTATCTATCTATCTATCTATCTATCTATCTATCTATCTATCTATCTATCTATCTATCTATCTATCTATCTATCTATCTATCTATCTATCTATCTATCTATCTATCTATCTATCTATTTACGCCAGATACTGCCAGTTTTACGTGTGGCATAGGCTGAACTTCTGATTACTTTGTCTCTACTGCTGCTCAGCTTTATACCTAAGTGTTTAAATTGTTCTGCAGTACTGGTGGTCTGATCCTAAATCTTATAATTGCTCATTTAGAACTGGACACATGTGACAATGACATCTGGTTCCTACCTTTCCTGCTCCAGCCAGGACCCATTCCACCCAACCAGGGAAGTTTTCCACATGTGTCCCAAAAGGCAATACACAATATGAGACTCTCTGTATCTGGAGTAAAGCTTCATCTAAATTTCATAATAATAAATCTTGTATTATCATTTCTTCCTAATTCTAGTGGCTGGTTAGGAGGTGACGTTTTCTCGTCTTCACCTTCTATCACAGAGTTTTCTGAGTCACTGTCCAGATATGCAAAGTTCTAATAACAGCAGAACACCTCCAGCTTTGGGGATGGTGTTCCTGGACAGCAGGAACCTTTTACATCACATTTTCTTCCCACATAGTAACACAAAGCCAGGTGTCATCATATAAGTATGAGCCATACTTACAATAGCAAATTCATTAGTAATAATGCAATAATGAAGTAGAAATATATCAAACATGGCAATAAAGACTCACAACTCTGAGCTTTGCAATAGAAAAGAGATGGAATAAGGTAAATATGCAAAGAGTTCATGAAATTAAAGGAAATATGAAGAACCCTAAGTATCACCTAGACCCTCTTGTTTAATATCTCGATCTTACAGAAATGACATGGTGTTGTCTGATACCCAAAACTATAAAACAACTAATATACACAAGTCTCTGGTCCAGAAATGCCTTTATTTTAACACATTACCTTCTAACACACAAATGAAGTCCTCTTTACAGATACTCTTCTTCTTCTTCTTCTTCTTCTTCTTCTTCTTCTTCTTCTTCTTCTTCTTCTTCTTCTTCTTCATTCTTGGTGTTTGTTGTCCTATTCCATTCCTAATCTCAGGCTGAACAGGAGATGACATTTTTAAAGGGAGACTTTTATAGAAACTATCATGTCAAATGGAGTCCTCATAAGACAGTAGAGTTGTCCCCAGCAGCTTCTGCCAATGTGTCTTAAGATCCTTCACAAGGAAGCTTTTTATGACTGCGTATCTCATAAAGTCCTGCAGATTCCTTAATAGCAGCATCAGCAGAGTGATGATGTTACTCGGCATAATGGAGGGAACATATTATATGGGAGTCAGTCTGCAACTGACCTTCCATCTGCAGATAAAGTACCACCAGTCACTCCAGCCAATTCAAACTATCCTTCACAACATCAAAATAGCAAGAAATGTGCCTCATGATTGGTTATTCTTATCAGGTGACTCAATTTTAAATCTTTATCCTATTTTTTCAGATGTCTGTGGTAAGAGAGGTGGAAGAAAATGAGAAGAGCTTCACTGCTTTGATACGGTGCATTGAGGAAGCCCACAGGAAACTGACTGAGAGGATCAGAGAACAAGAAAAGAGAGAAAAGGAGAAGACTAAAGGAGTTATGGAGGAACTGGAGAAGGAGATTGAGGAGCTTAAGAGGAGAGAAGCTGAGCTGAAGGAGCTTTCAGAGACCAAGGACCATCTCCACTTCCTGCAGGTGAGAGAGACACTTCACAGGGAGTCGGATCAGACTGGGGTGTGTGGGACCTGAGAAGATTTAGAGAGAAATTCAAAGATCTGAGGAGTTTGTACAACATGACAAGAAGAGGCCATTCAGTCAACACAGATCATCTTTTCATATTTCCATAACATTTCAAATATTCTTTTTACAAATATCTCAAAGTTGTTTACTTCATATACATGACAGACAGATGAATCCTACAGCTGACTGTGTGAAAAAGTGAATTTTTTATAAAGTATAAAAGATGACATCTAATAAAGGATGGTGCAACCTCTTTTCCAAGGCCACATTCTGATGTCTCCATCCTTAAACTGATGAGATTCAAATCCTTCAGTATTTCCTCACAGCTCAGATCCCACAGTCCAGTCTCGTCTCGTCTCTCATCTTTCTCTTGTGTTTTCTTTCACACTCCACACAATAGTCCTGAAGTCGACTGTGTTTCACAGACATTATGGAGATTCTCTTCTTGATTTACACTCCACACATGGTGGTCGCTATATAACTTAACTTGCCGTAGCTTTCTCTACTTTGTGTGGTTGATGATGATGATGATGATGATGACACAAAGGCTCAGAGGATTTCTTCACAAGTCACACTTCTGAGATGCAGACCCTCAATTGTATAATGATATTAAATAGCTTTCTCTCTACATGTGTTAGTCTTTACATTTAATTTAATTTCATTAAATTTGTCTCAGAAACATAAAATGCCGAACGCCTTGTTTTGTGTTCGAAGTCAATTCTGGACCAACCTGCCCCTCAGTCCCTTTATCTTGACTCTCCGCTTATGGAGTCCTTTTGGAAAGCTCATTGATAGTTAAGGTCGGTAATCTCTGATGCTCCACTACACTCCACCAAATATTCTGTCCTCATAATAACCAACAAGACAATGACAGGCATTCTCACCATCTAATCCCATGCCGACTGCCCACCAAACTGATCCTTAATTCAGAAGAGACCCTCTTATCAGCATTACTTACTTTTTAATGTCTCCTTTCTGAAATCTCGTCCCCTCTTCTCTCCCGATGCAGACTTTCTCATCTCGCTGTGTTCTTCCTGCTGATGGAGACTCGCTGAGCTTCACTGTCACCGCTGATTTCTCATCTGAGGACCTGAGAAAGGAGCTGTCAGGTCTGACAAAGAGTGTGGAGAAGATCAGCCAGTGGGACATCATGAGAAGGACTCCATCAGGTACAGCGTCTGGTGACATTGTGTTTGTTATTGAAGTCCATGAGGAGGACCAGAGTGACAATAAGAGTACACTGAAGAAGGCCTGCTCTTTAACATTTATCTGCCATCCTTTGCTGTTTATTATTTTTCACTATATAGCGCCTTTAACAGTCATTAGCTGAGTGATAACAAACTCTCTAAATAATCAGCTGTGTTTAATCAGATGTTTTAGAATTTTAACTTGAAATGTTACACTAATATATAATTTTTCCATATATTGTCCTAAAAGTCCTTTTTCACTTACCTTTGGATTCTTTTATTTTCTTTGCTTTCCTCACCTTAAGATTAATGAACAGAAATGTGTTTTAAATGGCTAAGCCCACTCAGAGCAGAAATGAATTGTTTATTTGAGAACAGAGAAGACGTTAATGGAATCAAATTGAGCTCAGCGTCAGTGCTTTATAACATCAGAACATCTCAATCTGCTCCTGCTGTCTTCGCTGTCCATTACATTCTGCTGGATGGAGTCCACGTTAAAAGTTCACGTTCATCCATTTTCAGCTGTGCTCCCCCTGGGCTCTCATGTTTTATATTCCTGCTGTTGTTTGCTCAGAAGTCGTGTCTCCCACCGACATTTAAAAGGAGTTTACACGCCAAAAGCATTTATTTGATTTATTTTGGTGGTGAAGATAAGCAAATTGGAGGACTGCGTCAGAACTCTGAGTACTTGAGGACCACCTGAACATTTAAGTGAGTGCAGCCTCAGAGTAAAACACACTTTATAAATTATGAATTACGTACGTTTACACATAAAGACAGCGATTGGTTTAAACACAATCTAAGGTCAAGCAGACAAGGGTACAAGGTCCACCCTGGCCGTCCACCACATTAGACAAAAACTGTATGTGTGTATTGTGAAAATAAGCAGAGAGTGGGCACAAAGAGTTGGGATGCCACCCTGAAATACCCCATTTAATGATTAAGATGAAATAAAAGCACAATGACGGAGCACAATGATGACGTCTGCTGCAATCAAAGGCTGTCAAGTTAAAGTCACTTGTGAGTCGGAGCTCCATCTTCCTCAGTCACAGATCTGTAATGAACACCCACTTCTGGTGACATTTCATAGTGGTGTCACTGAAGAGGCGGAGCTTAATTAGCGGGCTGTGGAAGTGACGTCACTCATCTTGTGGCCTGTGAACTCATTGAAGTGATGACACAGGGTGGGATTTCTTAACTAGATGGACCTCTGAAAATGTGAAGAACTGTACCTGCTTGTCAATATGTATAAAATACAGAATATTTATGACATTGTATGTCAGCACGAACAACTAGACATGGAGTACAAGGGACCTTCTGTAGACCTCTGTGATCAAATTTTGGTGAGGCAGAGATCAGAGCCAAGGAATAAAGCCATTTGTAATGCTTTGAGTGTTCCCAGGAGCACAGCGGCCTGAAGAATTGGGGAATGGAAAATGTTTGGAAACACCAGGGGCCTCAAAGGAAAAACATACTATTTGTTCAAATAAACCGTGGTATAATCAACAAAATGAAGTTGATCGAGTGACATAGCGTGTTGGAGAAACTTGAAAGCTCACATTCACAAAATCGCACAGTGCTGGAAATAAAAAAGAAGTCACATATCAAAGTCGCCGTGAAAAGAAGAGTTGTAAGCCCACTGTCTGAGTGTCATATGAAAGTTTATTAGGGTACAGAGAAAAAAGGCACACGGTGGGGAAAAAGCATGAAATGTCAACTTCAATCTCGACATTTCCACTTTAATCACGTAGTTTATTTTGTCATTAAAGTAGAACATCATAAACTTCATCTTAAAATCGTTTAATTAACCAGTTTCTCAAATCACATCGTAATTAAAGTAGCACGTTAAATGCTTTGTTTTGTATTTGATCTTCTACTCGTATGTGATCTATGTGTGTGAATCACTACTTGCTTCTTAAACCGGCTCTCTTCCTCCAACTGGACACAGAGTCCATTACATTCGTGATATTACAGCTCTCTGAATAACTAAAATACTGAGATGTATACGTGATGTCATTTTCATGATGATAAGAGTTAAAGCACATTATTAAACATGTGTATCATGAGCCTCGTGCTCATGACAAGCATTTATCTTTTGTAAATTTGCGCTGCTTTTATCTGTGTTGTTATTTACTCTTTCTGTTTTATATTCAATATATATTGGCGTAGCCGTCACTGCAGTCAGTGCTTTTCTTTCCCCAAGTAACCGATTGCCACACAATCAGCTCTGTAATAGACGTTAAGCCATCTGTAAGCTTAGCTACCATTCTTCAAAACGTTTAAAGAACATTGAAATATCTTCGTAGTACATGTTTAATTATTCTATCCTTCACGACACTCCCAGTGAAGAATATAGATTATTTAAATGAAGTTAAAGTTTTATGTGTATAATTTAACAAACATATTTTGCTGCATTTCTCCTTAAAAATGATATCGTCATCATATGTAAATATCGCTTTATAAAGTGGCGTAGGTTGTGAGATATTATAACTGTAGTGCAAGTTTACAGTGAGGTGATTGTACTTATAAGTCCTAACAGTTCTACAAGGAGCAATTGATTGAGTGCATTTAAAGTTCTTGGGATTAAACTGTTTCTGAACCGCGAGGTCCGTACAGGAAAGGCTTTAAAACGTTTTGCAGTGGCTGAGACAGCGTGTCCATGAAGCTGTATACCGATAATTCTCTTTCCGATCAGCTGCTGCTGTGATTCACACTCAGATACAGTGATATAAATACTCTGAGTCATGCAGTGAGAGAAATATGGAAAAAGATGATCCGCTGTGGCAACTCCTAATGGGAGGAGCTGAAAGAAGAAGAAGAAGAAGAAGAAGAAGAAGAAGAAGAAGAAGAAGAAGAAGAAGAAGAAGAAGTGAGAGTAACAACGCTAAAGCAGTTATGGTATTTGGAATACTATGGCTGTTCCCTGGACCATTATATTGTTACGAGTTAATTACAATCAGATGCATTACACTAATAAACAATATGCAGTTAGTTTCAGTGTATTTATAAAGCTGTGTCAGGAAAATAAAGAGTAACCACACAGGAACAGTAGCACTGCTTTGACGCTGGGTGCCGCCAGTCTGCAAAACCGATCGGAGAACTTGCGCGACAAGGCATGAGGTACCGTGGAAAAGTGCGTGGCTTTACGCCAAGTGTAGGTTTTATACATCGCGATTTGAACATGGAAAAGTTCTTACGCAACATTTCTGTGCGTACGCACCGTTTATACATAAGGCCCCAGGACACTTTCTAGAGATGGTCAGTCTGAGTAACTGGGAAGGAATGGCCTTGGCCAGGAGGTGACCAAGAACCTAATGGTCACAACAGCATAACTTCTGAAGTCCTCTGCTGAAATGAGAGAAACTGTTTGACAGATCGGCAATCTCAGCAGTGCTCCACAAATCAAGCGTTTATGGTGGAGAGGCCAGAGAGAAGATACTCTCAAGTAAAAGACAAATGACAGCCTGAGAGCATCAAGGGAAAGATTCAAAGATCTAATGAGGCAAACATTGAACTCTTTAGACAGAAGACCAAGCAAGATGTCTGGAGAGGACCAGGCACTGCTCACTACCCGCCTAATGCCATCTCCAGAGTGAAGATGGTGGTGACAGCATCAGGCTATGGAGACAGAGTGACAGGTCAGAACAGAGGGGAGGAGACGTGCAGTCAAATATAAAGAGGACATTAAAGAAAACTTGTGACCTCAGACTGGGTGACGGATCAACAATCTGAAGACTACAGCCAAGACAACACTGGAGTGGCTTTGTGACAAGTCTGAGTGTCCTTGAAGATGGCAGTTCACAGATGCTTACCTGAGTTTCAGATTGCATGAGTTTGAGAGGATCTGCCAGAAGGAATGTGATCAACTTGCCAAGTCCAGGACTGCAAAGCCTGAAGAGACACTTATTCATGAAGACCACCAAAGGGCCTTCCACAAATACTTGAATTAAGTGTCTGAATACTTCTAGGAAGAAGTTTCAGTTTTATTTGTAATAAAAGTGCAGACCTTCATGAAGACCTGCGCTCACTTTGTCATTATGGGTTACTGACTGTAGACTGATGAGCACAAAAGGCACAGTAGAAAATTCCCAGCTTTATGCTGAACCTGAAGACACGCCCCACAAGACTACTGCGCATGCACAGCGTTTTGTTCCTGAATTGTAACGCGCTCACAGTCTCTTCCTGCTTGTTTGCGTTTTTCAAGTTACAGTTTGCTGTTACCTTTTGTAACTGTGTGTTGTGCGTTACTGACAAAGTAAGTCTTTTCCTTTTTTGCAGCGTTCACTGTAACTTAACATCTTACTTAAAGTTAAAACTTATGTTGACGGTCAGTTCAAGTATAGAAAAGCGCTATTATGGTATGTTTGCTGTTTCGAATGAACATATTGTTAAGTCTGTGCACTGTTGACCTTCAGGGAGAGATGCGCTGTATTTTACTTCATTCTAGGACGTTAAAATGTGTCGATTCTTGCAGTATTAACTTAAAGGTTTTTTTTTTGTAAACGAATGCCGTCTTGTATGGGGGAATATTTCGAACAAAATTAAATAAATAAATAAATAAATAAATAAATAAATAAATAAATAAATGCGCAAATAAATAAAATACTGTGAAATGTGAGCATAAATAAATAAATGTGTCACGAAATATGTTTTTTGTTGCTTATTTATTTAATTTTGTCCGTAACATTCCTCCAAACCATCATGAAATACGACTTGAAATAAAACTGTCACTTTCACTCGTCAAAGTTGAGAGGGTGGGCTCTAACACCCACTCTAGTTATTGATTGGTGAATCGATAGCACAAAATTAATTAGAAAAATGTTTACTACTGTCGATGAAATGGATTCTGCCGAAGATATTGCGATTTCAGAGAGAATTGAAGATTTATCGGAAGAAATTGAAATGTTGTTACAATGTTTGCCACTGATCAGAGTTGTAAAATTGTTTGAAAAAGTAGCTGCGAATATCCACCTGACTTTATACTCGTAAAACAAGAGTCAGATACTCAGTTCAAAATATTAGTTGGCGCTGCTTTGGGCATTCCATGTCAAAGTACCTAAACTAATAGAGCCGGTGCAGCTTACCGTATATCAAACTGGCTCATTCGCCTTGTGATCGTCTTCTCCGATACACCATATAGATCTGCAATCTGTCGTACTTTTAAACCGCATAACAGAAGGTGTTCTATTGACTCAGCTGGAATGTCAAAGGATGGACGTCCAGAGCAGGGAACTGCGTCACCTGAACTGGAGTGCAGTCGAGTCCGGTCCACCAGTTCTTCGATATTTTCAAAAATAGTTTCATCGCTATTGGAGTCAAAAAGGCCGCCAACATTGTAATTTCTTCCGATAAATCTTCAATTCTCTCCGAAATACGAAATATCTTCGGCAGAATCCATTTCATCGGCAGCAGTAAGCATTTTTCTAATTAATTCTTGTGCTATCGATTCACCAATCAATAACTAGAGGGGGTGTTAGAGCCCACCCTCTCAACTTTGACGAGTGAAAGTGACAGTTTTATTTCAAGTCGTATTTCATGATGGTTTGGAGGAATGTTACGGACAAAATGAAATAAATAAATAAATAAGCAACAAAAAACGTACTTCGTGACATATTTATTTATTTATGCTCACATTTCACAGTACTTTTATTTATTTGCGCATTTATTTATTCATTTATTTATTTAATTTTATCCGAAATATTCCTCCATAGTCTTCGGCGTTACGCTGTTCCTTTTATTCTTGTTAATTGTGCCACCTACTGGTTTGATTAAACAATACGTAAAGATGAGTGATGTTTAACTTTGCTCTTCCTGAATACTGTGTAACTTTGACATTTAATTAGTTATGTTCATATATGTATTTCATTTGTATTTGTGCACTTATTGTATTCATTTATTTCTGTTTAGATACCACACATACCCTTACGTACAAATCTATCAAAGTACTTGAAGCGAGCTGGTGAAGGGTGTTATCTACTCTCTGGTGTAGCTGCGGTTCTTTCTAAATGAAGAATTAGGCCAGCAAGTGTACAATCAGCACAGTGACGTACAACTGTCTCTCACAGGCACATTAATCCATTTAAAATTAAATCAACAACACAGTAAAGTGTGCAGAAAGTGAGGGGTCTCAATACTCTCTGACTCCCTGTATATTTATTATTAATATGAATATTCAGATCCACTTTTGGCCTAATTTGCCAGCCCTTGTATATTTTATAAATGTTTTATTTGAACTCCTCTTCATTTGTAATCCGTGTTTAAGAACTAAACTAAGATCCCACAATACCATCTTCTCAGTTTCCATTCTTCTTCTCTTTTCTTTTTATTTTCAGCTCATGAAGCTCCAGTTTTCGCCCTCCAGCCTCCTGAACCTCAGAGCAGAGCGACTTTTTAAAATGTGAGTTTGTGCTTTGACTGAATGGATCATCACAATAAAAATCAGTGAAGTTTTAATAGAGCAGGACAGGCTTAGGATATGAAAGTCTGAGAGTGTGTGACTGAGGGGCTGAGAGTGATGGGGGTCCTGTGACTGGTGCATTATGGGATAGAGAGACTCAGGCAGTGAGTCACCAAAGCTGTCTGTTGAACCCAAGGTGAAGACTACAAGACCACCTCCACAGAGCTTCATGTTCCAGTGAGCACAGCTTCTAATATTCTCAAGATGTTTGAGGGTCCACAGGACTGTAGCCCACCTACCTGATGAGACCACCAGAGTAAAGATGACCTCAGATTGAACAGAAGGAGAGTTTAAATGGAGGAGAAAATGTAATGTGGTGTGGTGGTGAAGACTTTGGAGTTCAAACCCTGAGGTTGTGGGTTCAAATCCCACTACTGACACCACTGTGTGACCTCAGCAAGTCACTTCACCTGCCTGGGCTCTGATTGGACAAAGAAAAGAAAAGGAAACAATGGAATCTGAGATGATGGGAGTCACCTTGGATAAGAATGACAGTCAAATAAAAAAAAGAGATGACAGGAAAAACATAAAGAAAGAAAGAGAGAGACAATGATAGATGGAAAGGCACTATATAATAGATAGATAGATTAAAACAGTAAATACTGATTGCAGCTTTTATTCAAATAATTTATGTGGTTGTGAAGTGTGACAGTTGATTGATTTTAAATTAAAGAGGTGGAATGTGACAATAAAACATGTCATTTAGTAAAGCCAGCGGTCAGTGTGGACAGTCCATCAGAACTCTGACCTCAATGGTGACCTTATGTTGTTTATCATAATTTCTGACGACTGAGATGACTTTCAAATGACTGACTTGCCTGCCTTTCACTTTGTTGTCTGTTGTCGTCTTTTATGATTTAATTTTGAATCCCACAGATTCTGTCCAATCAGATGAGCTCTTTACTATTTGAGTCTCGTCAGCGCAGCTCCTGATTGGTTCTTGTTAATTGTCTGTGTTGTGCTCCGCCCCCAGTCCTGTTACACAATCCCAGATTTCCTCACTCGTTTTCTTTTCTCTCCTTTCAGACTTCTGTCCCTCACACTGGACATCAACACGGCACACAGACCTCCGTCTGTCTGAAGGGAACAAGAAGGTGACATGTGAGAGGACAGTGACTGAATATCCTGATCATCCTGACAGATTTGACCGCTGGCCCAAGTTCTGTGCAGAGAGGCTCTGACTGGGACTCGCTGTTACTGGGAGGTGGAGTGCAGTGGAGACTTCGTGGGGATTGGAGTCGCATATAAAGGACTGAGCAGGAAAGGAAGGAGCAGGGAGTTCCTGATTGGAAACAACGACAAGTCCTGGTGTTTGGACTGGTCTGATTTCCAGTACTTGTGTGGCACAATAACAGGAGACTGTAATCAGCGCCCCTACAGCCCCACAATAGGTGTGTATCTGGACTGGCCTGCTGGCTCTCTGTCATTTTATAGCGTCTCACACACAATGACCCTCCTGCACAGGTTCAACACCTCCTTCACTGAGCCCCTCTATCCAGGGTTTTATCTTAATGATTACTGCAGTGTAACAATCAGCCATCTGACACCATGTGACCACTGACCAGTACCCTCCACCGGTCACTTGATGTCCCCACAAGCTTAGGTGTCTTTGTGTTTGCAGTTTGGGGTCAAAATTAATTTTACACTATAGGTGGGGGGGCAGCACCTCTGTGAGTGAATTTGTGGATGAGAATGCGGGGGAGTGCGGCTGTCAGGGTCTCCATTATATTGGGTCTGAGTAGCCAATCAGGTGTGTGTGTCATAGTGAGGGCGGTGACACCTCAGACCTACAAATACCAGTCTGACCAGCAGGGTCACTGTTGATTCACAGCCACATGTCCTTCAGGCTGACACCCCAACTGCTGTGTCCTCTGAATGTCACCTGTCAGTCAGTCTATATAGCGCCTTTCAGTAGTGCTGCTCCAGCAGGACCACATGCCTGTCTCAGTATCCAGAGCCTCATTCCAGTGACTATTTAGGAGCACAGAGTGACAGAAGTGACAGGAGTGCTGGCCTCTGAACAGACATTGTCTGCCCTCTATTAGTTACTCCGGTGGTCTGTCACCTCTGAATGAATTCACTGTGAATGTCTAAAGACGAGGACTCACCGCTCAGTCACATGTCGGCCATACTGATGGAGTTTGGTGTTTTACTGAGTCACTTGGTGTCACGTTAGACATTAAACTGCACCTCCTCCTTGTTGTTCACTGTCACCCAACCTCAAGGAGACGAGTCAGCTGACTGACTTCACCTTCACTGTCGGTGTTCAAAGTGACAATCAGATGTGACACTTGGGGACACTTTTATCTTTCCACTGACACACACATTCCAGGATTCATTTACAATTCCCTCAGGACCCCTCAAGGAGTGGTGTGTCACCTGACATCAGTGTGTGTGAAGAAGCCAATGAAGGCCCAGGCTGACAGCCCCCCCACTGTGTATTACAGGCCTCACCAGCAGATGGCGACTGTGACTTCTAAATCTGTCATCTTCATGGAGCCTGAGGGGTTAAAAGGAAGAGGAGAAGGTGAATAAAGAGTGAGGGGTGAGTATGATAGAGAAAAGAGTCAGGGTGATAAAGGGTGAGATGAGTGCCCTGAGACAGAGTAAGTCAGACGAGTGTGTCACTTGTGTGTTTGTCAGTTTTGTTCCTCCCTCTGATTTTCTCCTCTTTGACTTGTCACACACTGATGGCCGTCCTGTGATCACAGATTGTATTCCTCGTTGATCAAATCTGTATCTCGATGTGTGACTGACGTCTGATTCTTTAAGCACTCGCTCATCAGACAGGTTGTCACCCGATGAGCTCTTCACTGCTGACCTAAGCCCTGCTGCCCTCTTCTCTCTCCTGTCACCTCGGCCATTGCTTCAGTCCCCGCTGTGTGACCTCATAAAGCCACTGGTCTGTCTGGTCACTCAGGTCCTGTCACAGCTGCACACTGGCAGTCTTCAAACTCTACAGGCTGACAGCCATGTTGTCCTGTCGTCTGATGTTTGTGTTGGTTGAGGTCGTCTCCTGCTGACCTTGGGGCTTTTAGAGCTCAGGATTAATGAAATGGAAATGTCAGTCAGCAGGGTGGGCAGGTGGGCACATTCAGGGCAAAATGTCACTTAAAAGTCGATGAGCACACTGGACACATCGCCAGTCACTGATAATCGACTCCACGCCAGCTCCTGTGGCCCTCATCATGTGCTGTCAACTCAGACGCTGGTCATGTGACTTGCACCTTAGTGACATTCCTGTGACTTTCAGGGCTGTGACATCAGCTGATTCTTCTGGAGCCAAACTGCTCCCTCTTGTGGCCTCTCTGCATATTAAACACACGAGAAGTTAGGATGTGAAGTGTTTGGTGAGATCTAAAAATATTCTGAATATTGACATCACCTTGAAGGACAGTTTGGTTTAATAATAATTAATGTGTTAAAGAATACTTATTTTAGATTAATCTTTAGTTAATTATGATTAGGTGTTACATTTACAGAGATAAATGGCCTGTTAATGCTTCACAGTTTGTAAAATTTGAATTGCTTATTAATAAAAAGATCAAAACAAAAAAAAAAAATGGACAACTGTTATTTGTCAAATCTGTTCATTTGGTAACTTTTGATTTGTAAATGCCGCTGATCATATCTCATATTTTGAATGATCTGATGATATTAAGACTTCTTGTTTATGATTAATCCTCTTTAATAAAAGGACAAGTGTCTGTGTGTCTGTCTGTGTATCTGTCCAGTCACTTTGTCTCTGTCTTTCCAACAGATGGCGCCTCACAAACATTAGCACAGCTTTTATGACTCCCATGCTAATCAATATCATCGAGTTACAGAGCCGCAGCACCAGACGTCACCTCTGATATCGGCCAGCAGTTTAATGACAGAATGTGTGTTAGTGTGAGTGTGATTAGTGGGCACCATACCAGCCTGTAAACCTCCCTGCTGGCACACAAGTGCTGGTCCAGACCTGCGGCAGTTTGTTGTGCTTCAGCTCTGACTATAGAATGGCATATAACAGAGACATAAGCATTGCATTTGTCACTCCAACAGATGGCACATCACAAACATTTGTATTAATGCACTGTACTACTACAAACATTTGTGATGCACCATCTGTTGGAATGATAATTACAATTCATTTATTACTACATTCATTTCAAAATACATTCTCACAGATGGTGCACTGCAAGCATTAACACTGAGATCTACGTTGATTACTTAGAATTTAACCCATCTTAGACACGTAGCACAGCTAGTTTTGTAATAAGTTTTCATATATATATATATATATATATATATATATATATATATATATATATATATATATATAATTTTAAAGTAAATGGAAAATGCAGCAATAAATAAGGTGATGCCATATGAATGTTTTATTCTTCCATTCACAGCAATGAAGCTCATTATTGAGACCGATGAGCGTTGCTCCCCAGTCTGTTTGTGTCCTTCTGTGTGTGTTTGTGCCCGTGTCTGTCCATGTGACACATGATAGTATGGTGTGACGAGTTGAGTGGTCCCTGTGACTCCAGTCTTACCCACACTTTAAATATAAGCTGCTAATAAACCCTGACATTAAACTTTATCAGGTACACTTCTTAAACACTTTTAGTTTTATCCCTCCATAATATTCAAGTGATGGCTGCTTGCATTCTGTACGCACTGCTGATATTATATGAGGAGTCAAAGCTGCTGTAATTCTGCTAAGATATGGATTAGTAATAAGAAGAGACGGCTACTTCAGTCACCTCTCGGAGGGCAGCGGCTGATATTCAGACTCGCTTCAATCGACACCAAGTGTGCAGCTCTGCAGCCCGGAGCCTCCACCCTGGAGCTCCAAGGAGGTGGCGTTGACTCCACTGGGCGCCGACTGGGAGGAATTTGGAGTTCAAATTACTAAGAGGCCTGCAATTCTCCAATATGCCCATCAGAGGGTAGTGTACCATCATATTACTCAAACTTAGTTGTAATAATGAGGTAGCAAGTCATATAATTATGAGGTGATAAGTCATAATAATATAATAATAACGAAGTGCCAGTGACCTGCTCTTACTATTAACAGACTTCCATTTAATTTGGTTCTGCTTCATTAGCAATATAAAACTCGCAGTCAGATTAACTGGATTTATATCCTGGAGTGGAGTTGGGGACCCTGATTTACTGAGTATGAAAATGGCAGCTGTTGTGACCCTTCAGTATCTACAGTTGACGCTGCTGCTTTACTGTAGATAGTTTTAATGAAGTGTTTGGACAGATGTGTGAAGAGAATAATCAATCCCAAACTTCTCCTCATAAATGTTCAAGTGTTTGGAGTACCGATGGAGAGTGACGACCCAATGTGATGTGTTTTTTCTAAGCCTTGAACTGTTGGCATTTACTCCCGATGTTTTCTCCTGCAGGCTTTTGAAATAAAGAGAAGTATATTGTGGAAGGCCTGGGCCTGTCGTTTATTCCTCGCACTGCTGCACAGTCCATCTAGATCAGCGGTTCACAAACTCGGTCCTGGGGACCCCTGTGGCTGCAGGTTTTGTTCCAACCAGATTAACAATCGGTGATAATAGTTGATAACAACTGATCACATTTAATGAGCTGTTCTCTTTAACTTTTCTCTTATTCTGCATTCAGAAAAACACAACAGTATGGATTTTACATTTATAAGACATTTAGAAATATTTCTATTTTTTCTAAAGCTGTAAATGCTTAACTCTCTTTTGTTCTTTTCCTATTATTTTCCTCTTTTCCTGTGTAGTTTGCTCCCTTCATTTAACCTTAATAGTGACATAGCAGACACCCAGGATGATGAAAGCAACAACGACTTCAGTGTCAGACTTGCTAATTATCAGTTAAATAACCAGAAGATGTGGAAAAGTAGAATGAAAATTAGGTTGAAAATTCGGTTAATGACTTTAAAAAGAACATATTCCCCATATAAGTGCTTATTACATTTTAATAATTAGTTTTTAATTTCTACATTGACCCAAAACACAGAAACTGGGAAATAACGACTCACTTAATTAGGCTAGGAGTCCAATGAAAAATGGAAGTTGGTTGGAACAAAAACCTGCAGCCACAGGGGCCCAAGGACAGAGTTTGGGAACTACTGACCAAGAAAACAAGTCCATCCATCCATCCATTATCCAACCAGCTACATCCTAACTACAGGGTCAGGGGTCTGCTGGAGCCAATCCCAGCCAACACAGGGCAAGGCAGGAAACAAACCCTGGGCAGGAGCCAGCCCACCGCAGGGCAATAATATAATATGATATAATATAATATAATATAATATAATATAATATAATATAATATAATATATCCATCCATCGATTATCCATCCCGCTATATCCTAAGCACAGGGTCACGGGGGTCTGCTGGAGCCAATCCCAGCCAACACAAGACGCAAGGCAGGAAACAAACCCCTGGCAGGGCGATGATAAGAAGTGCAACATACATTTACTTACACGCTTAACAGACGCAGAGGCCGTCTAGTGTGGTGAAAGTCAACAAGCAGTTTGTTGGTTTTGCTGAAGTTGAGTTGCAGACGATTCTCAAAATTCTCCGCTGACTTAATTAACACTCTGCATTACAGGTTGAGCCAAGCGGTGCTCTGATTATGTAATGGGATCTAATCAGTGAAGCGCAGGGCCGACTTCTTCTCCTTGGTGACACTTACTGTACTAATAAGGTGCTTGCGCTCCTGTAACGGTTACCTCTTACAAGACTTGGAGATAATAAAGAAGACTGACTGACGCTTTCTCCCGGCTTTGTTTTATTTCCTGTGTTTCATGGGGAGAACAGGACGCCCTGTGGGGGTGCCGGTAAATTTCTTCCCCACGCCCCACCAAACACGATCATTTTCTTGCATTTTATTAATATGTTTAGTCCCTCGTGTACTGTGAAGTAAATCGCGTTCATCTCCTTTTAAACATCACCTGCCCGAGCCCTCGAAGAGCTGCAGTATGAGCGTTGGCCGCTGCGCCAGCCGACGTGTCTGGATTAGTGGACACTTTTTTATATGTCGAAGGCAGGGGTCTCCAACCTTTTTTCCCCTGAGAGCTACTTTTATAAAATGAAAATGGCCGAGAGCTACTCACGTTTTCTAGCGTTTATTCTCATAGCTTTTTTCAACCCAAATAAACTGAATACGCTTGTTTTGCCTACAACTGTCCATATCCTGGAGAGGTAGAAGTGTTAGCATATAGTGGAGAGATTTGGTGATAAATGTGCCCGTGTATTTTAAAACAGTATGGTCCGTGGCCAGGAGGTTGAGTTATCTGTGGAAGATGACGAATAGGAATTGAGAAATGCCGTGTCGGCTGCGTGTGGTCGGGACCGGTTTTCAGAGCTGCTTGGTGAAGATTCTTCTAGTTATCTGGCTCTACTAAGCACTAGAAATGCTGTTGAGACTTTTACTGCACATTATTTTGAAGGTTTACTAATATATAATATATAAAAATCCAATGTCTGTCCGTCTGTCTGTCTGTCAGCTTTTATGAGAGAACTACTTAACAGATTTAGATCGTTTTTTGTTTTTTTTCTATAATTTCCATTGAACATTCCGGTTGTTTTGCAACTTCTCTCATTCGCTATGTATCATAGTTTGCTTGCGGTTATGTTGTATGTGTGCGAACCCGAGAAACACGCAACGCGGCCTTCCTCACTCAAGTGCCAGCTTCGGGGCGTGTGCCTTAACTCCGCTTAGCTAGCGAATGAGAGAACAATTGAATTCAACTTTGTTTGATATTTAAAATAAAGTATTACTTAGGTCTTGATGAGTTTGAGTCTGGATATTCTCTTAAGTGTATGTCACATTGACAAGACAGATTGCGATTCAGATTGTGATTTTGTGTTAAAAGGATCGTCATATGATTTTTGGAAAGATCGCCCACCCTTAATTTGACTAATCAAGTTTTCAATTTTATGTAGGATTCATTAACCCTTTGGTGAGCTACTTGGAAAGGAGTGGCGAGTGACCGGTAGCTCGCGAGCGACGTGTTGGAGACCCCGTGAACAGACTGCGCGCAGCACACGGTTTACTGCTTGTCTACGTGACTGTGTCCTGCAAATGGCGTCTACTTCTTGCTTTACGCTCAGGGCTGCTGCGATCATAATGGTGTGTCAATAAAATGAGTATTGCGTTATGTTACTCGTCGCTTTAAACAGTAGACAGACTACGTAATGCACATTACTTTTTAACATTTAAACTGCCACATATTTGAGGGGTTAATGCACCCCGGACAATAAGTACGTTTTGCTGCACTTTTTAAGGAGACGTCACAATTCACCAAGCGACATTTTAATGGAACACATTTTTCCATACCAAGAGCATCACCATTACTGCAGCACTGATGATTTTACACACTGCCAATGAACTGTAAAAACTATTAAAAAAACTACTACAACAATATGTACAGGGTGTCAGGGCTGGGACAAGGGTGAGACAAACGAACAATGGGAAAGGCGCCAAATTAATGAAAAATGAAAATTAATAAATCGCAAGAAAAAGCAAAAAAGCCAAATGTATGTTGTAATATTCGTGAAATACCATAAGCAAACTGATGGTATGCAGCAGACACTCTCGCTCGATACACTCGTTTCCTCATAAAATATCGCCCTAGTAAGTATTTTTATTTAATACTTTATTAGTATTAAAAAACTATAAACATAGGGGCACAAATTTATCCTCCTGCCTCAGGTGAAAATACCTCCAGGCCCAGTTCTGCAAGGTGCAGCTGACGCCATTGATGAAATTCAGTAAATGAACTGGCTGACGCTCGCAGGCTCGTCTAGTGCAGCGACTCAATCCCAGGGACGGTGATTCTGATTCGCTAGGGGCGCCAGTGGTCATGAGCTGGCTGCTCATCGGATGGATGGCATGGACTGATCAGCTGTGGCGTGCTGGCAAATGGCACTGGGAGCCGACTATAGCCAGCAGTTAAATTTAACGACTTTGCATTTGCGTCAATAAATTGAACTTTGTGGATGATAGATATTCTTGTACCCGTGGCTGTTGAATTTGTGTACAAAGATAATAATTATAATAACATTTTATGTTTATATAGCGCCTTCCCCACGCTCAAAGGTGCCTACAGGCAAGCAGAGTGCAGCAGACGTGCACAGAAATATGAAACTGTCACCCAGTTAAGGGTCTACATGGCCAAATAACTAACTGCCTTCGTGAAGCTTGTGTGTCATTGTCTGAGAGTCCATTAGGTGCCATTTTGAAACTCCCAGCAGGCTTTTGATCATCTTTGCTGGAGAGACTTCTGCCAGTCCACTCTGTCGATAAGCCCAGATTGATGGAGTGATGTAGTGGTGGTCAGTCAGCCATTGTCCAACCCGCTATATCCTAACACAGGGTCAGGGGGTTTGCTGGAGCCAATCCCAGCCAACACAGTGCACAAGCCAGGAACAAATCCCGGGCAGGGTGACAGCCCACCGCAGGACACACACACCCACCAAGCACACACTAGAGAATTTCGGATAGCCAATGCAGCTGACCTGCATGTCTTTGGATGGTGACACGGGAAGCGAACCCTGGTCTCCTTACTGCAATGGAGCAGCGCTACCAATGCGTGTAGTGGTGGTTGTCCATCTTAAAGGTTTCTCTCATCTCCTCAAGGAGCTCAGCCAGAAGGAACATCAGGTTCTTGGTCACCTCGCTTTCCAAAGACCTTCAGCTTGGTTTTGTAGCCAGCTCTAGAAATCATTTCAGTTGTTTCAAACTTTTCCCCATTAAGAATTACAGTGCATCCAGAAAGTATTCACAGCATCATTTCTTCCACATTTTGTTATGTTACAGCCTTATTCCAAAATGGATTAAATTCATTTTTCCTCAGAATTCTACACACAACACCCTATAATGACAATGTGAAAAAGTTTACTTGAAGTTTTTGCAAATGTATTACAAATTAAAAACTGAAATCCCATGTACATAAGTATTCCCAGCCTTTGCTCAATACTTTGTCGATGCACCTTGGCAGCAATTCCAGCCTCAAGTCCTTTTGAATATGATGCCACAAGCTTGGCACACCTATCCTTGGCCAGTTTCGCCCATTCCTCTTGGCAGCACCTCTCAAGCTCCTCAGGTTGGATGGGAAGCGTCGCTGCAAAGTCATTTTAAGATCTCTCCAGAGATGTTCAATCGGATTCAAGTCTGGGCTCTGGCTGGGCTACTCAAGGACATTCACAGAGTTGTCCTGATGCCACTCCTTTGATATCTTGGCTGTGTGCTTAGGGTCGTTGTCCTGCTGAGAGATGAACCGTCGCCCCAGTCTGAGGTCAAGAGCGCTCTGGAGCAGGTTTTCATTCGGAAGTCTCTGTACATTGCTGCAGTCATCTTTCCCTTTATCCTGACTAGTCTCCCAGTTCCATCCCCACAGCATGTTGCTGCCACCACCATGCTTCACTGTAGGGATGGTATTGACCTGGTGATGAGCGGTGCTTGGTTTCCTCCAAACGTGACGCCTGGCATTCACACCAAAGAGTTCAATCTTTGTCTCATCAAACCAGAGAATTTTGTTTCTCATGGTCTGAGAGTCCTTCAGGTGCCTTTTGGCAAACTACAGGCGGGCTGCCATGTGCCTTTACTAAGGAGTGGCTTCCGTCTGGCCACTCTACCATACAGGCCTGATTGGTGGATTGCTGCAGAGATGGTTGTCCTTCTGGAAGGTTCTCCTCTCTCCACAGAGGACCTCTGGAGCTCTGACAGAGTGACCATCGGGTTCTTGGTCACCTCCTGACTAAGGCCCTTCTCCCCGATCACTCAGTTTAGATGGCGGCCAGCTCTAGGAAGAGTCCTGGTGGTTTCAAACTTCTTCCAATTATGGATGATGAAGGCCACTGTGCTCATTGGGACCTTCAAAGTAGCAGAACATTTTCTGTAACTTTCCCCAGATTTGTGCCTCGAGACAATCTTGTCTCGGAGGTCTACAGACAATTCCTTTGACTTCATGCTTGGTTTGTGCTCTGACATGAACTGTCAACTGTGGGACCTTATATAGACAGGTGTGTGCCTTTCCAAATCATGTCACATTAACTGAATTGACCACAGGTGGACTCAATCAAGCTGCAGAAACATCTCAAGGATGATCAGAGGAAACAGGATGCACTTGAGCTCAATTTGGAGCTTCATGGCAAAGGCTGTGAATACTTATGGACATGGGATTTCTCAGTTTTTATTTTTAATAAATTTGCAAAAACCTCAAGTAAACTTTTCACGTTGTCATTATGGGGTGTTGTGTGCGAATTCTGAGGAAAAAATGAATTTAATATATTTTGGAATAAGGCTGTAACATAACAAAATGTGGAAAAGTGATGCGCTGTGAATACTTTCTGGATGCACTGTATGGATGTGTCTGCAGAGAGAGTGTCGATCTGCGTCGAGGGATTTACTTACCTCGGCAGTGACATTCCGTCTCTGGTGACTCTTCCTATGAAGTCAGTAGGCGGTTTGGGAGAGCATTCATGAGGTCACTGGAAAGGGGTATGTAGTGCTCCCAATATATCTGCAAAGGACGAAGGTCCAAGTCTTTAGAGTCTTGGTGCTCCTGTCTGTGAGACATGGATGCTATCCAGTAGCGAAGACTGGACTCCTTCATGTGTGTCTCTTCAGAGAATCCTTGGGTACCATTGGTTTGACTTTGTGTTGCTCATGGAGTCCTGAATGAGGCACATGATCTGCATTTGAGGGCGTCAGTTACAGCACTACGGCCATGTGGCGTGATTACCCAAGGGTGGTCTGGTTCACAGGATCCTCATTGCTGAGGCCAAGGGACACCTATGGAACACAAGGCTGCAGCAGATAGATGGCCGTTTCGGGTAAGGGTGGGACTTGTCGCATGTGTGCCTGGTGGATTGCCAACCAGGATGCCGAGCTGTTTCTTCATGTGGTGGGTGCAGCAGCGTGCGTACCAGTGCTTGACCTGACCTGACCTGCACTCTTTGTAACCTCCTGTGCTGCTGTTGCCTTCTCCAGATCGGTGCCTCGACACAATCCGGTCTTTAAGCTCAGCAGGCAATTTCTTCATCCTGTTGTCTTGGTTTCTACTGAATCGTGGGACCTTCTTCAAGTACAGGCCGCTGTGAGCCTTTCCTGATCATGTTCAGTTAGTTGAATTGACCACAAGTTGGACTCCAAACAAGGTGTAGAAACATCTCAAAGGCGATCAATAAAATCTGAAACGCCCGAGTCAAACTAAAGGTGAGCACTTGTGTCGATGTGATCGTTCAGATTTTTACACTCTATTGCCAAAAGTATTGGGACGCCTGCCTTCACACACACATGAACTTCTACTGACATCCCATTCTTCATTTGGAGTTGGCCTAACAGCTTCCACTCTTCTGGGAAGGCTTTCCGCAAGGTCTAGGAGTGTGTTGATGGGAAGTTTGTGATCAGGAGGTCAGGCTCTGATGTTGAACAAGAAGGCCCGGCTCACTCGCAGTCTCCCAAAGGTCGTAAGTCGGGTTGAAGTCAGGGCTCTGTGCAGCCACCCCAGACTCGCTCCTCCATGTCTTTACAGACCTCACTTTGTGCACTGGTGTGTGCGCAGTCATGTTGCCCTACAATGAGGACTGATCATATATGTTAGGTAGAATGCCTAGAGGGTTGGGTGATCTCGTGGCCTTGGAACCCCTGCAGATTTTACATTTTTCTCCAGCTGTCTGGAGTTTTTGTTTTTTCTGTCCTCCCTTGCCATCGTACCTTACTTTTATTCTATGTTAATTAGTGTTCCCTAATTCTATTTTCTGATTTATTTGGTCTTTTTTCTCTTTCTCGATCATGTAAAGCACTTTGAGCTCCATCATTTGTATGAAAATGTGCGATAGAAATAAATGTTGTTGTCCAAAATGGCTTCGTATGCTGAAGCATT
>NW_024384140.1:0-21722 GCF_016835505.1 Polypterus senegalus
AGTAGAGCAAAAAATTTTTTCCGCCACCCAAACACCCAGCTACTTTTGCTCTTGTGCGAAAAAGAAAAGCAAAACCCTTCTAAAGGGAAAAAAGCTTTAAAAATTCCCACACGGTTCCTTAGAGGCAACCAAAACCCAAGTTTTAAGAGCAAAATGTATTTTTTAATGTAAATCTCACACCACAGAACAAACCAACACTCTCAACAGACTCTAGCGTTTGCAAAGCACACACGTCAGCAACAAAGCACACGTGACTCTCTCTTTAGCACGACGGTGACCCAAATCATACGGCCAAGACAGTGCCAAAGTGGCTTCAGGCCAAGACTGACTGTCCTTGAGGAGCCCAGCTAAAGCCCTTATTAAAACCCAGGAAACATCTGTGGAGAGACCTGAAGATGGCAGCTTACAGATGCTTATCATCCAGTCTAACGGAGCTGGAGAGAATCTGCCAGGATGAATGGTATAAACTTTAAGAGGTGTAACCAAGAAGACTTCAAAGCTGGAATTGTTGGCAAAGGGACTTTTTCAAAGCACTGAATTAAATGTCTGAAAGTGACAACAGCAAATGCAAGTTTTCACTTTGTCATTATGAGTGACGGAGAGTAAATTAATGGGCAAAATGCCAAATGTATCCATTTAAAAATGAAATCTACAATGCAATAAAGCAGGCTGAAATAATGGGATCTAAAACCGCCTGAATCCACAAAGAGGATGTGCCAACCCAACACACAAAGTTTAGGACCAAGGACTCTCAGATACTCTTCCATCCCCTATTCCATGCTGTGATGATACAGAAGCTGTCACTCGGTGTAACCCCAGGTGAATTTCTGAAACACTACAAAGTGAATGACTAATCAGGAACGACGAGACTTTACAGTCCTCTGTAGATTTTGGGGGATATGTTATTGTAATTTTAAACAAAAGCTCAGTTCCTCAGGAACCTCCTAAATGTGGTAACACTGTCATCGCTTCCCTTTGCTTGTCTCATCTCAATCAACGCCTGCTGCAAACCTCTTGAATCTCTGAGTGTATTCCTTTAATCGCCTGCCATCTGTTTTATCTTTATTGAAAGTGCGAGACCCCAGAGACTGCTACATATTACTCCTGCAGCACTGAACAGCTGCTTAACAGACTTAATAAATGTGGGCATCTCAGGAAGAAGGAGTTGAGTTTCATAGGGAGGAATCTACGGCACCTTCTACGCTCATAGAGACAAAGACACCAGAGTGGTCCTTCAGAGCGATGTCTTAGGGCAGTGATGGCGAACCTTTTAGGGACTGAGTGCCCAAACTGCAACCCAAAACCCAGCATGTTAATTTAACCTGAATACTGAGGTTTTAGTTTAGATAAAACAACTCATACTGTATATTAACATCTTTTGTCTTAAAAGAAAAGCACAATAACAGAGCTTTCAATGATACAAACAACTTTTTATTGAGAGGTAAAAGTTTGCATTTGGTATCCTTTTGATCAATTAATGTGATGTTTGCTGTTGTATGCATACTGATAATTTGTCTAACTTTGGCTCATACTTTGTAAGTTTGAGAACAACACATTCATCACTCAGGTCATCTGTTAGTCTGTTCCTGGTGTCAGATTTGATGTAATTCAAAGCTGAAAACAGCTGCCCACAAGCATAAGATGATCCAAACCAAGTAAGGAAAGCAATCTTTTATTGACTTAAAATTACTTGGCAGAGAATTCCACACTTTAAGGATTTCATTCTCAGAACTAACTGTGCTGTCCTTTGTCATACCTTCTATCTTCTCAAGTGTTTCACGCAGGTCTTCTCCATTAACCTCCATTCCCATTTTATTTTACTATTCTATATTATGTATTACAGGGACGTGGATCAGGAGTGGCGATTAGTAGCTCCCAGCAACAATTACAGGTGCCTGGCGACTCCCCACCTGTGCACTTAGGTTAGGACCATGCACATCATGAAGCTCCCGGAACCGCTCCGGCCTCACTACCACGCCTCCCTCTAAGCCACGAGTGTGGCATTTATCTATTAAAACTGGCATTTTCAACTTTGAGCTGTGGATCCGCTATACCACATCCCCTCCAATCCCATCATGGGAATCACCTTCGCCACAGACTCAACAGGCTGCCGTCCGCACAGGACCCTCACGCCACATGTGAGCCGCCCACACAGATAGGGGAGGGAGGAAGTGCTCCCATTAGGCTGCTGGGCAGAGGGGCAGGTGATGTGAGAAATGTCCTCAGGAGCGCGTGGAATTAGGGGAGGGGAGCAGCCTGGCCCTCGGCCCCTCTCTGGTTTTCTAGTAACTAACTCTGTGCTGGTGACGGCACATGTGCCCACAGACAGGGCTCTGAGTGCCCACTCTGGCACAGCGTGTCATATGTTCACCACCACTGTCTTAGGGGACCCATTTTTCAATCCTTAAAGAACCATCCACATGAAGGTGAAGATCTGTAACAGGGTCCATAAATAGATCATAGCTGATGTATAAAATACCACTGGTTCTTGGTATTGAAAGGTCTCTTGCTGCATACAACACCACAGATGAGTTCAGGTTTTTCTTGATCTGTCCAGTGTCCTGTTAGGTAGCCACATATTAGGGATCTTTGCAAAGCAAATCAAATGTTGTCAAGCAATTGTTCTACTAGGAACCAAACACCACCGAAAAGTGCCAAGGTGGATAGACAGGCATCCTGTCCATGTCAGTTGATAATGCTTTTCGTGGCCGGAAAACCCTAGTGGATGGACAAGTAACAAAAAAATTTCTCCTCCAGTAAAATAGATGGCAGTGTTCCTCTGGCATGGACCCAGTATGGACACCCACAGGGATCCATGGGATTTGTAGTTCTGAGGAACAACCCTGTGCTGCTAGAGAACACTGCAGGGAGAAGACATTCACATGACTCAGAAAAGCATCCACCATTCAGAGTTATGGCACCGCAAGTACTCCTGGGATCAAACATACAGTAAAAGGAAGCCGTCCAGACTCGGGACTTGAGTCAGAGTCTGGAGGTAGAAGGAGACACTCAACTGGAGGACTGGAAGGAGGGAAAGGTACGTTGCATAATTGGTGGCTATAAAAGCAGATCTTGTCCATGTGTAAAGTTACTGTGTTAATAAACATAAAACATTGATTTGAACCTGGGACTTTGTTTGCTGTGTTGGTGTCTCGGATTTTGGGTTCGGTGGTGCCCCCTACAGAATACAAAATTGCATTGCTTCTTGTTGTCGCCAAGAGCATTAATCACAATCTAGTTGAACAGGAAAATGAATGTATTCTTTCTTTCTTTCTTCTTTCTTTCTTTCTTATTCACAGAAGTTGGGGCATTATGGCTTGGGCATGTATGGCTGCCACAGATACTGGCACACTTCTCTTCATTTTAGATGGACCTGCTGATGGCAGTTGCTCAGTGAATTCCGAGGTGTATAGAAACATCAGATTTGCTCAAGTTCAAGTACATGTCTACAAATTCATTTAAACGGTGCTTCATCCTACAACAAGATGACATATTCCAAATATTCCTGTAAGACAACACAGGAGTTTTTACAAGCTAAGAAAATGGAAAATTTTAAATGGCCAAGTCAGTCACTGATTTCAGTCAAATTGAGCAGGCTTTCCATATGCTGAACAGATAATTTAGGGAATAAGCCCTCCGAAACAAGCAGGAGCTGAAGATGGCCGTTAGAGGCTATCACTAGAGAAGGTCCTCAGCACCAGGTGATGTCCATGAATCACAGAAATCATAAAAGAAGCTAACCTGCAAAAGAACAGGAACTACTAAGGAGATACTGAGCAACTTGGAAATTGCAGAGAGAGAAGTGTTGCTTGAATTAAACTGGCAGAAATGGAACAAATCAACAGATAACATTTATTCTTGTGATCAAAATTTAACATCTTATTAAAGGAAGAAACATCCTCTAACAGAACAATTCAGTAATCAGGCAGGAGAAAAGCTGTGCATTGTATCTTTTAATTACTCCTTGGCAAAATACCTTGGAGGGAGCATTCATCAAGATGAGTCTGTTACAGCATAGTCAGCATGGTCAGAGAAAACAAAGAAGAGAGGTTCATTTTATAAACTATTGAATTTACATGCAGTGTCAATCAATGCATATATTTTACTCTGGTTGGTTCATTGGTTTACACCCAATTACTTATATAAAATAAAAGTCTGTTGTATTATATTCTGGTTCTTCTTATATCTTTGAGTTGTGCCACCTCCCTTGAAATTTCCGTGCATATAACAGCTGTCCATTCATGTTGCTGATTTCTTAGTCATCCTTCAGTACATTTTGTATGTTACATCAACCTTTCTTCTGGTACATTCTTTATTTACTTGACCATCTCAGTATTTTTCCTAAACCAGATCTTAATTTTAAGTCTACATTTTGTTGTTCACTTGATCTTTATCTCGTATCCGACATTTATTAACCCTTTATGCTATTTCTTAGAGATGAATGCTATGTTACCCTAAAATTATTCCTCCACATTATCGATTGCTTAAATACAAATATAAACCCTTGATGCGTATTGTAGAAAGTTGCCCAGCACTGAGGATATTCCTAAAGACTGGATATTGGCAAATATTATAAAGTTATATGAAAAGTCTGATCAGGCTGCTACATGTAACTATAGGCCAGTAAAGCTTCACCTATATCACAAATAATTTAACATGGTGTTTAAAGATTTCTGATACTCTAAATATACATTAGATTCAGAAAGTATTCCGACCCTTCACTTTCTGCATACTGTAACATATGCTGATTTAATTTGAAATTGGATACATTTTTTGTACATCAATCTGCACTTAACAACTCATAATGACAAAGTGAAAACATGTTTTCAGAAAGGTTTGCATATTTAGTTAAAATTAAAAACTGAAATTTCCCATTTCTTTAAGTATTCAGACTCTGCTGTGGCAATCCAAATTGTGCTTAGGTGCATCCTGTTTGCTTTAGTTCTCTGTGAGATGTGACTAGAACTTCACTGGACACCACTTATGGAAAACTGAATTTATTGGCCAACAATTCACAATGTAATCCCGGGATAAAAATCAAGCTATGAACTCCAAGGAAATCTTAGCAGACTTGTGCAATCAGATTGTGGTGAGGCATAGATCAGGGCAAGGGGACACAACGACTTGTAAAACTTTGAGTTTTCTGAGCAGCCTTAAGAAATGAGAAATGGATGAAGTCTGAAAGCATCAGGATCTTCCTAGAGTAGTTCGACAGGGCAAACTAAGTAACCAGGCAAGAAGGGCATGGATCGGGTAGATGACCAAGATCCCAATGGTCCCTCTAATAGAGCTTCAGAGGCCCTTTGATTAGATAGAAAAACCTCTTGGAAGGACTACCATCTCATCAACCTTGGGAAAGGCAGTCAAGAGAGATCACTTTCCAGGTAGGCTGGGTGTGCAGTGGGTGTCAAAAGTGAGGGGGGGTCAATACAATACAATACAATACACAGAACAGAACACAAGTCATCCTCAATACAATATAATAATGCAATAGAAATATTACAAGTAAAGAGCAGAATTCAACAGTAGATGATATCAAATAACATGATTTGGATTTGTTCAGAGTCCTGGAGACCTCAGCCATATAGCTGTCTCCCTGTATTGGCCATTCCACAGCTTAGACAGCGCTGGGCCAGACAATCCAATGAAAGGACTCCTCTACTCCACGATTCCTGCAATCCTCCATCAGAGATGACTTTACCTTAAGCAGGCAAAATAACCTGGCAGGTGGGTCATGGCACCAAGTTCTACATTTGAGAATCGAGAAAAGAAATTGAATAGGTGAGGGTTAGTAACAAATTCTAACTATCATGTTACTTATGTTTTAGTGCTACTTACTAACAATAGAGATGCAGTCTGTGCAGTTAATCAGCAGCTCTAGTCAGGGTGTGCTAAACTGAAGTAGTGAGTCTTCAGTCAGGATTTAAAAGCTGAGACCAAAGGGGCATCTCTTATACTAGCAGGTGGGCCAGTCTACAGTTTACAGGCCTGTAACTAAAGGCTCGACCTCCCACTGTTATTTTATTAATTCTTGGAATCATAAGCAGACCGGCGTCTTGAGATCTTAATGTGCACTCTAGTTTGTAATTCATGATAAGTTCAGATAAGTTAGCTGGACCTTGTCCACTTAAGGCTTTAGATTTTAAAAGGAGGATTTTGAAATCTGCCCTAAACGTATATGTTGTATGAATGTTCTCTTAATGTCCCCTAAGAGTTTTTGCATTAGTATACAATCTGTGATGGATAGCTTTCTGGTGGGTTTGTCAGTAACAATATCAGCTGTTGTGGTGTCCACAGTTCTAGGGTGAGCCTCGTTGAATTTTGTTATCTGCATGTGGATTACATGAGTTGTTGTTGGTGTTTTCTGTTTGGCTTGGCAGAAAGGTCCTATTTTAATTCTTTGATTCTTATTTGTGGGATGAATTGTGATTACGTGTGAGGATGGGTTGTCACTGATCTGCGATTCTTTGATCTCTGATTTGAGTGCTCAGGTATTATTATTATTATTATTATTATTATCTCCTAAACATGATGAAGCAGCGCTACATACCTCACCTAGCGGGAGCTAACTCCTGCCCTTGTGTAAGATAGTTGGCATATCCCTTTCTTCGGATGCCATTATCTCTCAGGCAGAGCCTTGCAGCTTATAGGCCATTGGAACATCGTAGGATTTCAAGCAGGCACTCATACTCATGAGTGTTTCATTGACTAGCCTACAACACCTCAGCGGGATTTGAGAGCTGAACCACCATACAAATCTGAACACTTCTATCCCTTAGGTGTGTCCCTTCTTCTCCTCCACCAGCCAGGTTTTACCAAAGCCAAAGCCTCCTCTCCACTTTCCTCCCAGGGTACTGTTAACTGCACCAGGCCCACTTGCTTTGGTGCTCTTGACCAAAAAAGATTAGATCAGGCTGGAAGCTTGTGCTGGTGATCTTTGCTGGAAATTTCAGTTGTCTACCAAGATCCACTCTCTGTAGCCCCAGCCTCTCTTCTTGCTTTCTCCTCTGGTGTGAGGGAGTGGATGAAACAGTTGTCTCTAGCCTTCTCCTCCAGACCCTCGGGCAGCTGGGCCAGTACCTGATCATGGCACCAGTCTTGTTTGTCATGATGAAAAGATGTGCTCCAGATTGGCTGGTCTTGCACACCAAGCACAGCAGATCAGCAGAGTTCTCTGCTGGTCTACACCCTTGAAGGTCTGTTGGTGTTGGTAAGACATTGTAAACTGAGCACAGTAAATATCTGATCCTATGCCCTTTCAGAATGCCAATGTATTTCCAACACCAATTCCCCCCAACGTGTCCAGTTTCCCTGCTGTCTCATGACTACAACCTTGGCTTGTCTATTCTACTGCCATGCTACAGCACTTAAGCACTTTTCCACAGTAAAACTTAGGCCAGGCCTCCCCTGGTTTGCAGTCCCCATTGCCAGCTGACCAGTTACATCAGGTCTTGATGCTGACATCTGCCAGCCATACTCTCTCAACTCCACTGCCCCCAGCATCAGGGCCTAGCACACCTTAGCTGCCTTGTACTCCTCCACTACTACTGTAAAGTCGTCGGCAGCTACTACTTGCATCCTGTGCTGTACAGGCTGATTGAGATGGACATTTATTAATGAAACAAATCAAAAAAGAAATCTTCATAGATTAAACTCGGTAAAATGAAAAGAAAATGAAGTAGTAGCTGCACTATTAAATGGCACCCAACCCTTATTTTGTGCAGCATGAAAATAATGACATAGATATCATAAAATGAGTACAGATAAAATGTAAATACTTGAGGAGAATAAAAAGAGAAATGGGAAACATATTTATGAGCTATGTTTTACATTTGCAAGAGAAAAGCACCTTCCAGTATTCTGACTGCATCTTAAACCCCTTGATAATCTGCCTTTTGTTTCCTGGAGCTGATTTCAAAATTCTTAGTGATCAATTAAACGATTGTTGCATTATCAAATAAATGAGTCCCGCATGGACCTCAATGCGCATAAATTCCAGCTACTCTTAGTAAGGACCCCTATTGGGAGCCTCTACTTGGAAGACCGCAGGTGCTGGTGAGTACACAGCTACACATTTCTGACATACACACTGTTGTCATCACACGTTAATTTTTGTCAGTGCCTTGGATTGTTTTGCTCTGCCGTTATAGTTGAAAAGTTTTTAGAGCAAATTCCAAACCATTAAATTCCTACTTATTGACATATTGCTAGTCTAGGTGTAAAGCTGCTATTTTTAATATATTTAAATGATTTGTACAGGAATATAAGTAACAAGTTGGTTAAGTGTTCAGGTGATAGCAGATAATTTGGCATCCGTTATATCATCACAGAAGGACTTGGATAGCATACAGGCTTGGGCAGATTTGTGACAGATGAAATTTAACATCAGTTTAATGTAAAGTATTACACATAGGAAGTAAAAATGTGAGGTTTGGATACACAACGGAGGTCTGAAAATTGAGAGTCCACCTTATGAGAAGGATTTAGGAGTCATAGTGGACTCTAAGCTATCGACTTCCCAAAAGTGTTCAGAAGTCATTAAGAAGGCTAGCAGAATGTAATTTTATATAGCGCCTTGATGTGTGGAGTACAAGTCACAAGAGGTTCTGCTCAAGCTTTATAACACACTGGTGAGGCCTCATCTGGATTGCTGGGTACACTTTGGGTCTCCAGGCTACAAAAAGGACATGGCAGTGCTAGAAATGTTCCAGAGAAGAGCGACTAGGATGATTGAGGGGCTACAGGGGTTGAGTTATGAAGAAAGATTAAAAGAGCTGAGCCTTTACAGTTTAAACAAAAGAAGATTAAGAGGAGACATGATTGAAGTGTTTAAAATTATGAAGGGAATTAGTCCAGTGGATCGAGACGGTTATTTTAAAATGAGTTCATCAAGAACACGGGGACACAATTGGAAACTTTTTAAGGGTACCTGCCTGAAGAAGGGGGGCCTGAGCTGCCTGTCATCTGTTCAGTTAGTCAATAAAAGGTGCCATTTTGCTTCACCTCTCATTACACAAATGTAAGAGTTTTTCTTCACATGAAGAGCTGTAAACACATGAAGTTACCTACTTGTGTAGTAGACAGTAGGACCTTAGGGACTTTCAAAACTCAACTTTATGTAGTTTTGGACGAATAAAATGGACAAGATTGACAAGCATTTTCTAATGTGACAGCTGACAACCAATAAGCACTCAGCCTGAAATATAATAAATATTGTATAATTCAGCTATAGGGGATAAGGTGTTTGGGATCTGGAACAGAAGAGAGGCACATTTGTTTGATGTTGTATGTTGTATGTACCACAACTGAATAGAAAAAAGAAAAAAAAGGCTGAGCCTGCAGCTAAACCTGCCATCCTGTAAAGTATTTCTACAGCACTTACTTTGTCTGGCAGCACATTGGTGTCTCTCAGGAGAAGGACTGAAGTTACAATACTTTAAAAATATATCACTCTGCTAAAGCTGTTACAGAATCACATAATTTGTCACTCCTGCCATTACTTAGTGTCACATAGATAGATAGATAGATAGATAGATAGATAGATAGATAGATAGATAGATAGATAGATAGATAGATAGATAGATAGATAGATATGAAAGGCACTATATTAGATAGATAGATAGATAGATAGATAGATAGATAGATAGATAGATAGATAGATAGATAGATAGATAGATAGATAGATAGATAGATAGATAGACCAATCTTTATTTGTCTCCAGAGGAAAAACACATTTTACAGAAGCCCTTTAAATAAATAAATACATAAACAGTTAAACTCTTATATATACGTATATTCACACTTTTTCTTCTGTTTAAGAGAGCCCAGGATTTAATTAATGTGGAAATGCCTAGTAGGTGTGTGTTTCCTGCAGAGGCATTAGCTCTCTTGGAAATGTGTTCTTTTAATATTGTGGCTTATTAAATAATTAAACAATATCATAATATACCAGAAAAGGCGATATCCCTCCCATAGTGATTACGCGGTACAAGAATCACATGAGACAAAATATCTTTTAGCTTACATTTACTGACGTTTTACGCGTTACAGACGGGAGGCATATGGACAGACTTTTCCAGGTGGGAATCTGGATCAACACAGTCAGCCATTTTCTCCGTCCCTACGCTGGGAGGTTTTCCAACACCTCGTGTGTCGGCACAGCCTCGAAGGGTCTGGCCACTGTCCAGACCTTTTATATGGTTCTTGCTTCATTTGCTGGTCTTCTCCGTCTCCAAACAAGGGCTGAATTCCTCTCCCACAAAATACAGAAATATCATAGTGCTTACATGTCGATTCTCATTCTCCCAAGAAGGAAAGAAGGTTTGTGCTGATAGAGGACAGAAATACCTAACCTGTGTTTAAGCTGACTATACAAGCCTCCAGTTGTCTTTGGCTATCTAATCCAATGCTTGGTCAGCAATTCTAACTGCTGAGCCGTGTGTGCCACAGTTAACATGCACATGTGAATAAAACTCATAACAGTACTGTCCAGATACAGTGACATAAAGAAAATGTAGTATTACAAGCCACCCTTTGTCACTGGATCTGTGACAAAAAACAATATTTGAAAGTCATATCCACAAAACAAAAGGTACTTGATCCCCATCACAGTGTCAATATTTCAAGTCATTTATGGACATGTGAGATGTAGTATCACTATAGCTTCTGTACCATTCATCTAAAACCAGCGTAAACATGGACAAACAGTTACATTTAACATGCTGTTATCAAGTAGTGATATCTCATCAATGGTGTTAGTGGAGATTTTTGCCCTGTTATTTCTTACATAGTCTGTGTTGTGTCTACATATTACTGAATTCATGCAGTGGGTGTCATAGCATCAGATTATATTACAATCCTATATAGCATCTTGATGGATTACTATTCTTTGGCACTCCTATCATTTCTAGCTTCAATATGTTGCTAGATGTGCCCACCCTTTGATGTCTGATCCCTTTATGAGTTACAATAGTTGTAACATAACTCAGATGCTATTCTAGCTTCATTGCTATGATTATTAATTGTTCTTAACTAGTATTATTGCATAATTGTTCATTCACTATCTGTTATCCTCCCCAACTTCACTATCAGATGTTCTATTCCAAGTTAACAATTTACAAGTTCACATCATTGATAAATCATGCATATCCTCATACCTTTGAGCCCTTCTTATAATAGTTTCAAGTATATTCCTAGACTTGCTATATATATATATGCCTTGTCCAACCCAGTGGTTTGTTAACAAAGTCTCTTTCTTGGTGGCTTTGCAGATTGGTAACTTTGCAGATCCGTCTGAACAAAGTGTGACTGCTTCAAGGCACTAAAGTTTGTTGTTACTGGAACAGAAAGTAAACAGTCCTTTTATCATTAGGGAGCTCATAAGATGAACACATGGTGACTGTCCCTTTTAGCAGAGGTTCACTTCCCTCTAAGCTTGCACTGTATTCAGTGGTCATTCATGGGAGCCTTCAACAGCTGTCACATCACCTCAGTGGCTACAGCCTGTCCTGGAAGAGTCCATAAAACTTGTCTTAGTTCATGGCATCAAATCTGAGTAGCTGGACTTGCAATCTTTCTTTAGTTCTTTACTCCGTTCCTCTGGAAAGCAAGTGTTTCTTCACCAGCTATTCTCAGGTATGTGCAACAGATTAAAAGTCATTAGCGCAGTACAGTCTCTGTAAATCTTCGTTTGTGTATACACCACCTGTTACTTCATTCATGAAACTTTACCACTGAATGGAGAGGCTTTAACCACTAAATTTAGTGGCTAAACTTAATTAAGCTACTTGCTATGCTAAACTAAGAAGGGTGGAAGGTAGAGCAAATACATAACATAAAGCAATTATTTCCCAATCATATGTATCATACAAATGCAGCATTATAAATGACAATTCTAGACCCGCAGTTCAGTCTCATAAAATAACAGTAAGAAATAGAGTAATACATTTAAACTATGCTAGTGACAATGTTTCTTCAGTAGGATCATCATACATTACACAAAATTCACACATTGCCTACATTATAACAGGATGTTACATATTTGAATTTAAGTGTTAAACAAAAATATCTTATAACATCCATATCATATAGCTCATCTTATTAAAAGACAAAATCTGTAAGATTTTATAACAGTTCATATAGACTAATGCTTCTAATGTATAACTGCATAATCCATTTAGCTGTGTGCATTATCACTGAGCATTAACTTAATACATTGATGCAATAACAACTCTTCTTAAAATTAATCACTTACAGAAACAAATCAATACATGTATGTCATTTCTAATACATTTTGTAATTACTGAAGTGATAATAATAATCATTTGTCATACATCAAAATATGTAAACCCTCTATACTGTTTTTTTCAAAGAACGAAATCAGTCTAGTGTTCATTTGTTTGCATTTTTCATTAAAACATTTTAACACTTGCACTAAATCAGCATGCAAGAAAATTATTCTAATAGCTGCTTATTCATTAATTTATGATTGATAAATATTCACTATCCTTCGATTAGATTATTTCTAATTGCTCTGCCCAAACTTGCTATTAAGCTATTTTTTTGCAACTTGTATAAAAACATAGTTTGTGTTTTCATCCGTTGGTCAGTGGATTTGCTGAATCTGGAGAAAAGAACATCTATAGATTTTAAATGCAACTTTTATGCTTATAACACTTTTCATGAAATTCAGATTTGAAAATTCTTCTCTTTAACTGACCATGTTACAAGCTATTCTGAGATTCGTCGAGGTCAATAAGTCATGGCGTTATTTAAACTCTGCATCTGTTTGCAGGCTTCAAAGACACAGACCAGGCACAGATTGTGTTATCAATCACCAGTCATGATCACTATTGATATTCACATGTATTACATTTAACTTTGAATATTATTATATGGGACGTCTCCCATTTCTACAGTTTATTTAACATTCTTAGTCAGCTGACGAACATAGAAAGACAGACGTACAAATGACATAAACACGCATCTGCCACCCCAGACTCTGAATAAAAATAATTTATTCGTCTTTTATTTTCTTTTCTAGATTCTAAACTCTGCTTCATGTCCAAGTAGAATTACTTAGCTAAAGCAGAAATTCGTTCACTAGAGAACAGACAATCAACCTTCACTCGTTTCAGTAATTTCTACACACAGTATTTGGCAATTGCTTCATTCTTTCACATATATTTATGTTCTCTTTTTCAACAATACTTCATTCACAGAATAAAGTTCTCGATTTCTAGCACACGTGCTATAAACTCACTCGAGGTTGTGCCTTTTTGTTTATCTATAGGGTTTCACCATGCAACATACTTAAGCACGTCTTTTCCTTCATGCTTATTATTAATCAAACAACATCTCAGGCCGCAAGCTGATATTACTGAAAATATTAGGAATGCTTCTTACCTCAGTTTCATACGCTATTTTCCAGATCATGGAATTTTCGTGGTGAGCATCACGGTCCAGCGGCAACAAGGGCAACGTGATACCCGCTTGGCGATCCGTAAATTCAGCGCAACAGAAAAATCCACGCGAGGAAATCACGCAGCACAATTCCACAACAAGAAAGTGTTCCCAGAAAAAGTTATGCGGTCACAAAGAATATTCTGACTTAACAAGGAAAACATACATGCTTGAACCTTTATCTCATATCACCGGGCAAGTGTGCTAACCACTGCGCCACCATACATTCCCTTAAGAGTTCCCAAAATACATAACCTCCATTCATGCACAATCGGCACATGCTACATATCCGTGAGAACTTGTCTCCCTTATTATTTAGCATTATTAAAAGAGTATTTTTCCTTTAAACTTGATCAGGGTTTAAAAGAAAAATGTTTTGCACGCTTATAAGTTTTAAACAAAAGTGGAGACATTCTTTTTTGATTTGCTTTAAACCAATTGTTCTTATGAGAAACTGCCTCATGTTTGTAACTTCATACTTATTTAAATAATCCCTTCTTAAAACAAAGTTTGGCCAGTACTTACCAGAAGGTACAAAGGCATGTTTCTTATTGTAAGTTTCATCCCCAAATGTATTTATTCTTTTTCCACTTTGTTGTTAGAGCTCTTTTGCATTTTAGCTATATGTGTACACCGTTTTACAATTCTTTTTAAACATTAGCTTATAACGTAGGTTCGTTATTTAAGCTATATTTAAAAGGCAATTTAATTATTTCTGTGTGTATAAACACACGGCAATTTCTTAAAAGTACCAAAATAGATGGGGTTGCCAAAACCTTTAACCTTTACCCTTGTAGGTAGACTGATAGAAACAGCTGGCGCCTTTTAGACTGCTTGTAACACGTGGACGAAGCTTGTATTTTTGCATCGAGCTGCTTGGATGCCATTAAAGATTTCTACAAATTATTTTAGCGATCGCGATTGAGACGTTATGGATTCTATCGCTGTTGCTTTGATTTCATCTTTAAGTTTTTTCAGCTCCGCTGGATCACCACGCATAACGGCAAGGTGAGTGCATTGCCTGCATGTCTTGTCTGCCCTGCAACTAATATACAATAACGCCGTTCTTTATAGCTTTCAATATTGTTTTCTAAAGCCTAGCGATGTAATTTATTTTAAATAACGTGTTCCCCAACACGGCATTTACTTTTCTAGGTAGATTTTGGGCTTCGTACGGCCATTAATTAATCTGTGCTGCCCCTGTGAGTGCCGTTTCATTTTACTGGACAGCCAGTCTCGTGCCATCAGTTTCAATCTTGTTGTATTCCATTTATTTTGTCCAATTTTAGTCCCACTTATGCGTTAAACTTAAAAGTCCAACCTTAAAGTTCACTCGATACCGTAGGTAGCAGGCGCTACACGATTCGCCGACAGATGTCGGGCTTTCTTTCCAGCCTCATGCACTGTGCCGAGTTTGACAAGTCCGCCTCTTGTCTTTTGATGGGATAAATTAATCAGGCCAGGCATGTTAAGGCAGTTTTAATTGTCCATGACAGTGCGCGCGACCTCCATTCAAAACCGAGCCTCCCATTCATCAGTGTAAGCATATTTTTAATATATATATAAAATATTATAATTAATATATAATAATATAATTATTAATGTAGCCACAATCCTGCCGACTACGCCATTATGTTTCCTGCAGAGGCATTAGCTCTCTTGGAAATGTGTTCTTTTAATATTGTGGCTTATTAAATAATTAAACAATATCATAATATACCAGAAAAGGCGATATCCCTCCCATAGTGGACGGCGGTACAAGAATCACATGAGACAAAATATCTTTTAGCTTACATTTACTGACGTTTTACGCGCAGTTACAGACGGGAGGCATATGGACAGACTTTTCCAGGTGGGAATCTGGATCAACACAGTCAGCCATTTTCTCCGTCCCTACGCTGGGAGGTTTTCCAACACTCTGTGTCGGCACAGCCTCGAAGGGTCTGGCCACTGTCCAGACCTTTTATATGGTTCTTGCTTCATTTGCTGGTCTTCTCCGTCTCCAAACAAGGGCTGAATTCCTCTCCCACAAAATACAGAAATATCATAGTGCTTACATGTCGATTCTCATTCTCCCAAGAAGGAAAGAAGGTTTGTGCTGATAGAGGACAGAAATACCCTAACCTGTGTTTAAGCTGACTATACAAGCCTCCAGTTGTCTTTGGCTATCTAATCCAATGCTTGGTCAGCAATTCTAACTGCTGAGCCCGTGTGTGCCACAGTTAACATGCACATGTGAATAAAACTCATAACAGTACTGTCCAGATACAGTGACATAAAGAAAAATGTAGTATTACAGTGTGTCAGTGTGAATTACGTCAACAACAATGATAATATTTAATTTCTACTGTATATTTTTATATTTAAATATTAATTACATGTGTTTACAAACAATAACATACAAATTTAATTTACTGAGGATACAATATAAAATAATTCTCATTTTGTAAGTCTTTATTTGTTAAAATGGGAAATATCCATGACTAACTTGGTAACTTATGTTAAGGTCAGTTAGAGTGGATTCAGAACATATTCAGACCCCTTCACTTTCTGCATACTTTATTGTGTTGTAGATTTAATCTTAAATGGAGAAATTTCCCATTTTTGCCCTTCAATCTATGCTCAATTACCCATTATGACAAAGTCAAAGCATGTTTCCATTTATTAAAAATTAAAACTCAAACCTCCCAATTCATAGAAGTATTCAGTCCCTTAATTCATTACTTTGTTGAAGCCCCTTCAGCAGGATTTCCAGCTTCAAGCCTTCTTATGTTAAGTCTCTAAAAACTTTGCATGCCTGAATTTAGGCAGTTTATCCCATTTTTATCCTTTCAAGGTCCATGTGACACTTGAGTTGATGTCTTACACCCCAAAGATGAGGCTGAGTCTCAGTACTTTTAGCAAAACCAGCTTTACTCCTCGAAACAGGAACAGCAAGGTTTTTTATTCTAGTGGGATCTACCACTCTTTTATACCGAGACACAGCACACACAGACAGGGTCGGGGCCAGGCCAGTGGCTAAGGTATAATGTTACCTCCATCACCCATCGGGTGACCGGCACTTTGTGTGCTGCAGCGGTTAGCTTGTTGTTGCTTCTGTGGCGCTGCGAACCTACAGTTACCTCGGTGAATGGGCAAGCAACACTCAATAGACACAGCAGTTGTGCTTCTGCATGTCATCCCATTAGAGAGGGTCTCAAAAGAGTTCAGAAGTCACACAGTACATTAGATTGGACAGAAAAACATCTGTAAACTGCTATCTTCAGGTCTCTCCACAGATGGGGTTTAAATAGGGGCTTTGGCTGTGCCACTCAAGGTCACTCAAAGACTTGTCCTAAAGCCACTTACTTCAGGTAAATGACATGTTGAAATGTGGACAATTAGGTGATAGACAGATAAGTGGTGGGTGATTAGGGGCCGGGGTGGTACGGTGGCGCAGTGATAGTGCTGCTGCCTCGCACTAAGGAGACCTGGGTTCACTTCCCGGGTCCTCCCTGTGTGGAGTTTGTATGTTCTCCCCGTGTCTGCGTGGGTTTCCTCCCACAGTCCAGGGACATACAGGTTAGGTGTATTGGCGATCCTAAATTGTCACTAGGTGTGTGGGGTGTGTGTGTATGCCCTGCGGTGGGCTGGCGCCTGCCTGCGGTTTGTTTCCTGCTCTGTGCCCTGTGTTGGCTGGGATTGGCTCAGTCAGCAGCTGCTCTCTAAAACACACGTAGCTCTGATCTCTCTCTCAAAAATGTCACACATTACCCCTTAACAATCCGTACATGACAATGTCTGCTGAAAAAACAGGTATCATTAGCTAAGCAGAGGTGAGGTATGCTCCAACATGTGGCGAGAGGTAGAGCGACTCGAACGGAGACTGGCACATAAGTGAGGAAGGCCCCGCTTCCCCTCACCCCACTCTATCGGATTTGCACAAATAAATCGGTACCACAAGCGAACTATGATACTTAGTGCAATTAAAGAAATTGTAAAATCATGCGGAATGTTCAAGCAAATTATAGAAAAAAAATCCGATCTAAATCCGTTAAGTAGTTCTCTAGTGAAAAGCGGACAGACATTGGATTTTATACATACTAGCTGTCTACCTGCGGCTTCGCTCACGTAGTAGTGAAACAGGACAAACCTTAAAAATCAATAAAACATTTAAAATTATATAATTTAAGAATTTATATTAATAGCTTTTGAATCTGAGGGCCTCTTGATATGCAATATTTTAGTTTTTTCTATCAGGGCTGAGAATGTAGCTGTGATCTCTTTGTCAAAAATGTAAAAAGTTGGGAAGGTATTTCTGGCCAACAGGAAGGTAGGTACATTCCAAAGTGAAACGTTGCCACTGTATCTGATCGTGTTCAGCTCTGGTAGGAGAGCGTCCCCTATGTGTGGAGAAGAGCACGTGGTCATGATATCACTGACAATCAGCAGCTGCCCTCTAAACCACACGTAGCTCTGATCTCTCTCTCTCAAAAACGTCAAACATTTCTCCTTAACAATCTCTAGATGATAATGTCTGCTGAACAAACAGGTATCGCCAGGCAAGGTGCACTCCAAGACATGGCGAGAGGTAGAGCAACTCGAATGGAGACTGGCACATGAGTGAGGTTATAACCCATCCCGTGCCCCCCCCAGCCCACTCTGTCGGATTCGCACAAATAAATCAGAACCACAAGCAAACCATGATACTTAGTGCGATGAGAGAAGTCGTTAAATCAACCAGAATGTTCAAGCAAATTATAGAAAAAAAAAATAATCTAAATCCGTTAAGTTGTTCTCTCGTGAAAAGCAGATGGATTTTATAGAGAGAGAGAGAGAGATTTTTAAATGTTTGCTTTCATTTTGTTAATTTATTTCTTTTTTTTGCTTTTCCCAGGTATATCACAATGTGAATTTCAATTATATGCATGCATTTTTTTTCTTTTTGCTTTCCCAGAAGCATATCAAAACGTGAAGACCCCTTGTGTCCAGAATGAATCAAAGTAATCATATTCATCATAGTTGGCCTCCCAGGAATTCAAGACAGATGCAGCAAAAATGTTCTTTTTAGTGCCCTGCTGTTGCTTTACCTTTGTATCATTCTCGGTAATCTTCTCATTATGTTTGCTTTTCTGACCGACTACACCATGCACACCCCCATGTTCTCGCTGATTTTTAGCCTTGCTTTTTTAGATCTGATGAGCTCCACCACCACGGTTCCTAAGTTCCTGGCTGTTCTCATCTCAGACTCCGGTGTGATTTCCATCACCGCCTGTTTCACTCAGATGTTCTTTTATGGATTCCTGAAGGCAGCTGAAGCCTTCCTCCTTGGGGTTATGGCTTATGACCGCTACCTTGCCATCTGTAACCCACTACACTATTTCACAATTACATGCAGCAACCTGGTTTGGAAACTTGTCTTCTGCTGTTGGGCCTTGGCCTTCTGTATTGTTGTTGTTCCAATGACTGCAACCATCAGGCTGCCCTTCTGTGGGCCCAACAAACTAGTCCATTTTTTTTGTGACCATTCCACGGTGATAAAGTTAGCTTGTGGAGACCACCTCATCAGCACTTACACTGGCATTGGTGTAGGCCTCTGTATCATGATAACCCCTTCGTTTTACATTGTTTATTCCTATTTGAGGATTATTAAGTCAGTTTTTAAAATTAAGAGCTCATGGGCGACTAAAAGCCCTGTCTACTTGCAGCTCACACCTTCTGGTGCTTTCTGTTTTCTATCTGGTAGGTGCAGGGGTTTTCATTTCAAGCAGAATTCCATACAAGTCTGGAGATGTCCCCATCATGGCTGCATTCCTTCAGAATGTGACACCTCCTTTAATTAACCCGATAATTTACTGTCTGAAGACGAAAGAGATGCAGGCCCACGTGCTGAAGCTGATTAAAAAGATAACTTAGAGAGAGAAAAAACCATCACGTCTTACAAACTAAGGGTCAGATAATCTTGATTAGTTTAATAATTCTGCATATGTTTCAAGCACATACCGTGCATCTGGAAAGTATTCACAGCGCATCACTTTTTCCACATTTTGTTAAGTTACAGCCTTATTCCAAAATGGATTAAATTCATTTTTTTCCTCAGAATTCTACACACAACACCCCATAATGACAATGTGAAAAAGTTTACTTGAGGTTTTTGCAAATTTATTAAAAATAAAAAACTGAGAAATCACATGTACATAAGTATTCACAGCCTTTGCTCAATACTTTGTCGATGCACCTTTGGCAGCAATTACAGCCTCAAGTCTTTTGAATACGATGCCACAAGCTTGGCACACCTATCCTTGGCCAGTTTCGCCCATTCCTCTTTGCAGCACCTCTCAAGCTCCATCAGGTTGGATGGGAAGCGTCAGTGCACAGCCATTTTAAGATCTTCAGAGATGTTCAATCGGATTAAGTCTAGGCTCTAGCTGGGTCACTCAAGGACATTCACAGAGAGACACTCCATTGATATCTTGGCAGTGTGCTTAGGGTCGTTGTCCTGCTGAAAGATGAACCGTCGCCCCAGTCTGAGGTCAAGAGAGCTCTGGAGCAGGTTTTCATCCAGGATGTCTCTGTACATTGCTGCAGTCATCTTTCCCTCTATCCTGACTAGTCTCCCAGTTCCTGCTGCTGAAAAACATCCCCACAGCATGATGCTGCCACCACCATGCTTCACTGTAGGGATGGTATTGGTCTGGTGATGAGCGGTGCCTGGTTTCCTCCAAACGTGACGCATGGCATTCACACTAAAGAGTTTAATCTTTGTCTCATCAGACCAGAGAATTTTGTTTCTCATGGTCTGAGAGTCCTTCAGGTGCCTTTTGTCAAACTCCAGGCGGGCTGCCATGTGCCTTTTACTAAGGAGTGGCTTCCGTCTGGCCACTCTACCATACAGGCCTGATTGGTGGATTGCTGCAGAGATGGTTGTCCTTCTGAAAGGTTCTCCTCTCTCAACAGAGGATCTCTGGAGCTCTGACAGAGTGACCATCGGGTTCTTGGTCACCTCCCTGACTAAGGCCCTTCTCCCCCGATCGCTCAGTTTAGATGGCCGGCCAGTTCTAGGAAGAGTCCTGGTGGTTTCCAACTTCTTCCACTTACGGATGATGGAGGCCACTGTGCTCATTTGGACCTTCAAAGCAGCAGAACTTTTTTTGTAACCTTCCCCAGATTTGTGCCTCAAAACAATCCTGTCTTGGAGGTCTACAGACAATTCCTTTGACTTCATGCTTGGTTTGTGCTCTGACATGAACTGTCGACTGTGGGACCTTCTATAGACCGGTGTGTGCCTTTCTAAATCATGTCACATCAACTGAATTTACCACAGGTGGACTCCAATTAAGCTGCAGAAACATCTCAAGGATGACCAGGGGAAACAGGATGCACCGGAGCTCAATTTTGAGCTTCATGGCAAAGGCTGTGAATACTTATGTACATGTGATTTCTCAGTTTTTTTTATTTTTAATAAATTTGCAAAAATCTCAAGTAAACTTTTTTTCACATTGCCATTATGGGGTGTTGAAATGTTGAAAATGAATTTAATCCATTTTGTAATAAGGCTGTAACATAAAATGTGGAAGAAGTGATGCGCTGTGAATACTTTCCAGATGCACTGTAAATAATACTACAAAAGTAAGCAGCTTTGAATCTGTGCTCAATAAAACGACTAGTGAGCTTTGATATCAGGTGTAGTTTGCTCTTAAACACATCCACAAGCAATTGTAAGGTTTTCAGAAGCCAGAGGCTATCCCAGGAACATCAATCAGAAAGGTTGACCAGTCCAAGGTGGGACATCAGGGCAGTCAATTTACTCCAAACACCTTTGTATGGCTGGAAATGGAAGACCTGAACACAGGAGAACGTGCAAACTCCACCAGAACAGCGAGTGCTGTGGTGCTGTGAGTTTAGCTGTGAATCCTTTGTGCTGGTGTGCTACACGCTCATGAACAGAACACAAAGCAAATAAAAGTTTAACTACCCAAAGATATAAAAAGAGAAAAAATGTGTGAAATAAAAACACACAAACAACAACATCATTTATTTATGTAGCACATTTTTGTACAAATAATGTAGCTCAAAGTGCTTTACATGATAAAGAAAAGAGAAAAAAGACAAAGGAAGAATTAAAATAAGACAACATTAATTAACATATAATAAAAATAAGGTCTGATGATCAGGGAGGACAGAAAAAAAAAAAAAAACTGCAGCCGGCTGGAGAGAAAAATAAAATCTGCAGGGGTTCCAGACCATGAGACTGCCCAGCCCCTCTATGACCAGTGAGCTGG
>NW_024384141.1:0-21203 GCF_016835505.1 Polypterus senegalus
TCATTTACCTTAATCTTTAAATGCCTTAAACATTTTGATTGACTTTCCTTTTTTGGGCTTTGTGTTTTCTAAGAGATTAAAAATCAAAAATAATTAAATCAATGTGTATCTTAGTGCGTTACAGATTTATCAGTCACACTTGTGTGGTTGTTCTTCTATCTCTGTGATGAACTCCTTTGACAAACAGATTAATAAAATGTTTCACTTGCTTTGAAAATCGCTCTGTTTCCTATTCATTTTTCTTAAACTTTGTATCTCTCGCAATCTTGTCTAATTGCTCTCAGTGGTTGCCTAAAACTCTTCATGGACTTTACTCTTAATGTGATGTTTTATTGTTATTTTTATTATTTCCATGATGTTCAGAAATTACTACTGAATCTTTTGTGGTAATTCAGTTCCTTTTATTCTCTGTCTCAAGGTAATAAATGATGCAGTTTAATGATCTCTCATTAAACCTAGTAAAATACATGTTACAGGAAAAGGTATTGTTCTGTCAACTATCTATTTAAACTTCACTCATTCCTAAATTTAATCATTCTGTCTCTTTGTGATTGTGTAAGAGCAACACCTAATGACTATTTGTTCTGTAAATTAATGTGGGCTTGTAGCCATGGACTAATCCGTCAATTCTCTTTCATCCTCTGTAGTGTGGTTGACCAGCTCATATATTTTCAGATTTTATTTTTCTGGGTGCAGCCCCCTCCTACATGTATAAACACTTAAGCCATTGTAAGTGCAGTCTTTATTAATTACACTGTATACAAAACACTTTAGCCAGGTTTATTTTTTTTTTTAATTCAATTGGCTATGGCTTCTAGAATATTTGATTTTTGTAGCTTCACGGTAACCTGATCATTTCCGTATTCTCCTCAGAATATTTTTGGAATTTTTGTTCCCCTTTTTAAGAGAGACATTTTTTAAAAACACATTTTCATAAATGTATAAAATACATTTACTTTATTCATTTATTAATGTATCTATTCAGTTATCTTTACTAGCATACAGTTTTACACTGCTGGCCTAGCTCTCTTTTTCAGGGGTGGGTGTTGATTTGTTTGCACCTTTGTTTTTTTGGAAAACCTAAATTATGTGCATGGAATGTTATTTGATTTTAATAAAATCAATAAAATTAAAAATAAATAAATAAAATACATTTTCAGTTTGTCATATGCACTTATTGCAGAACAACAATATTTATTTATATAACACATTTTCATACAAATGTGGCTCAAAGTGCTTTACAAGATGAAGAAAGAAAAGTTTATAAAAAAAATCAAAATATAAAAATAAGATTAGGCAACATTAAGTAACAAAGAATAAAGTAAGGTCCAATGGTCAGGAGGACAGAAAAAACAAAAAAACTGGAGGGCTGGAGAAAAAAAAACCAAAATCTGCAGGGGTTCCAAGGCCACGAGACCATCCAGTCCCCACTGGGCATTCTACCTAATATAAATGATCTAAATCAGTCCTCATGGTTTCTGTGGCTTCACGTGGAAGAATTAGATGATGATGGTCATGTGGAAATCTGGCCTTCAATCTAGAAAAGTAGGGACTGCATGGTGCCCTGATCAGATAGTGGCAGTGGTGCAGATCGCCAGCAGAGAAAACCAAAAAATAACAGCAGAGAAAGTAGGGGTTAATATGGATTGCAAAGCCATGATAAAAATGATAATGAAATGCATATACTGAATATAAGGGTTACACTAAAATGAAGCTATAGGAAAGCCATGTTAAAATAATGAATTCATAGAATAACAAAAATTAAAAGAGGTACATTTAGAGTAAAATAGCTGTGAGCAAGCTATACATCTATAAGCAAATGTATGTCATCTTTTGTAGGGCTACAAAATTTGAACTGTAGGCTAAACTGCAAAGAATACAATCTAAAACAATTCCAATTTATGCAGCCTACCGATACACTGTAAGCTGGAGCTTCTGATCATGCACACTCCCATAGGAAAACTTGTTTCTACTAAGATGCAGCAGTGGTAAACGCGCTCATTATGCAAATGCTTAAAGAAAAAAAAAGAAAGAAAAAGCAATGTTAATTAGTTAATCAATGTGTCACAAATACTACCTAAATTGTGTGCCTACAGGTGAATAATTAAAAGGTACACCAAAAAAGCACAGATTTTTTGAGAATGAAGTGTAGGTTGGTGCTTTCTCCTGAGTGACTATCCCAGAAAACACCTGAAAGTCATGTCTCCCAATATCATATAAAGGCTACTGAAAATGAATGTGAGCATTGAAGAAATGGAATCTATCAAAAAAGTGGAGGAAGGGTGGAAGACCTAATAATATGTAAAATCCAGAAAGCAAAAGCTCAGTCAAGGTATGTAGTAACTGGCCAAGACAAGAGGGGCTGCTGCCACTAACTGTCTTCTCCTTCTTTCCCCACAGCACCGGAGAGGTCACCCACTGAAGGCATTTAACCCTGCCCCTTTCAGTCCAGCCACCATAAAACCCCGGTTGTCATGAAAGAAGATGTCATTTCCTGGCTAGAGCAACCCATTTGACAGAGTAAAAGCGATTGAACTTCTAAAGCCTTAGTTTATTGAAGTCCTGCATATGAGAAACATTCCATAGAGTATTATTTCTTTTCATTTCTCATTTTGTTGTCTGTGGACAATTAAAGGCTTACCCGTTGGCACCCCAAACTTTCTTTTTTGCTCTCTGAAGAACCTGTCATTCCCACTCCCGGTCACAGTTCTAATTAATGTTTGACTCAGAAACTGTGATTGATTGGATTGGCATCATTTTTAAATCACAAGGGAAAAATATTACTTTTATCTTTTCAGAATCTCAGTTCTGAGACTTGTAATAGAAAAGAAGAATACTTTACAAATTGTGGTTAGTGTGATCTTGGGCTCTGTTTTGGTTCCTTTATTCATATGTTGCTTGCCCTTAACTCAGCACCGTTAGTTGTGTTTTTATTACACCAATAAATAAGCAAGCATAAATAAGCACATTTTTTGAGATGAGAAATATAAAAAAGAAAGCTACCCACCCACTCATCTTAGTGCAATGCCAGAGAAAAGCTGCGCTGGTGTAACTGAACAGATGAGCTTATAACAGATGTGTTTGGGTTTATTTATGTTGCTATAATCAGATTTATGCTTGACCTGTCAGACTAACCTGAAGTCTGAAGTGACAGCAAAATCAGAATCTTTCCAAAGCAGTTCAGTAAACCATAAACATGAGTATCTGAGAAATATGTGAAGATTGCCCAAGATATGTACAGTGGAGTGAGGACCTGGGCTGGAAGAAACATTGGGGTAACTGACCTGATTCCTGTTAGAGAAGGTCTGCACCATGGTCTTCTTTATGTTCTTATGTGTTTGATTTGGTTTTGAATGTGTTGACTCTTGAGATAAAACACCATTACATGCTTTTTGCTTATGACATTGTATTATGTAATACCAGAAAGCAGGAAGTAGAAAGGGATATGGAAGAATGGAGAAGGGCTTTGTAGAATAGAGGACTGACGATAAATAGATAGAAGACAATATATTCTTAATTATGATCAGGATTCAAAAGTTAGCTTACAGGGAGAACTATTGAAAAGAGCAGATAAGTTTAAATAGCTAGGACCAGTGGTGGCCCAGAGTGCAGTGGGGATGGAACATTTTGAAGAAAGTATCAGGAGTGTTGTGTGACTGAACAATTAAGGCAAAGGTTAAAATTAAGTTGTTTAAGACAGTGGCAAGACCAGCAATGATGTATAGAGCCAAGATAAGGCCACTAAAGGGAGCACAGGAAAAGAAGTTGAATGTGGCAGAAATACAAATGTTGAGATGGCTATGTGGAGTTACAATGAAAGACAGACTAAATAATGAGACAATCAGAGGTACAGCAAATGTAGGAGAGATAGCAAAAGAAACTACAAGATAGCAGGTTGAAGTAGCATGGATATGCGAGGAGGAGAGATGGAAATGAAAGTACAGGTGAAGAGGAAGCAAGGGAGACTAAAGTCGAGATGGATAAAGTAAAAAAAAACCTGAAGGAAAAAGATTTGTCTGGAGAGGAGGTGCAGGATTGAGTTGTATGGAGGGGGTTGATCAGACACATCGATCCCACATAGAAGTAAGAAAAAATGATGAAAAAGAAGAAGAAAAAAATAAACTAACTAATCCAATATATAATAATCACAAATATCTCTGACAATCATATGATATTTCTATTTAACATATCCACGCTAGAGTGTGGAGAATGCAATTTCATATCACCATCTGCTCTATCTACAAATTCAGAAATCAGTTTTAAAAATTTTAACAAGTCAGAAGGGTTAGTAAGGATTGTCTTTGCATAAGTAGTAGTAACAGTGGAGGATAATATTTTCCAAGTTTCAACAAAGGTTGGAATATTGGGACCTATCTGGAAACAGTTTTGCATCACAAAACAACAACATAAAACGCAGACTTTGGAAAAAAATTGGAAGGCAAAATTACAAAAAGACCAATCTTCAAAACTGTACAAAGTCTTAAGAAGTTTAAAAAGAATTGAATTATTGCAGCCTAGGGAAAATGTAACAAATTCATAATAAAACACAAATATTTTCTGTAAATCCAAAACAGAAAAAATGGGGACCAAGAAACTAATGGTTACTTTGGCTATGCTCCAGAGAACCAGTATGGAGGGGAGGGAGTAACATCTAGAAGTATAACTACATCTGCAATACTCAACTAATATGGCCTTATTTTTAAGACTGGTTAGACTCCAGCCCACTTGAGTTGAAAAAGGCACTTAAGGCCAGTATCACATTATGTGACTTTTGTTGTGGGAATGTTTGATTTTCCAACCGATGTCACCGATCTCAAGCAGTTAAATTATGCTGAATATCAACCGATCTGTAAAAAGCTAGATTTCCCACTGGGGGCAAGTAAAGATCTATCTATCTAATAGCATGCTGCCTAACGGACATGGTGCTGTTGGAAAGGTCAACAGCTACAGCAAGTTCAGCAGCAATCTCTGCTCTTTAATTCTTTTTTCCATTCTGTTATGGGATGTACAGTAAAATATGAGACACATTTGATTTTGTCCTAGGCAGTCATAGACTAATTGGTCTCAGTCATTATGTGATCAGCTCCATAGGAATGTGCCACCGAATGCCTAAGATTTATGTATATTAAGTCTATGAATGGAAATTGGTGGAAAAGTTGTTTAATGTTGCATATCTTCAAAAAGACCCTCAGGCTGTGATAAACACGACTTTCTGGTCTGGTAAATCCAAGATTGAATTGTTTGGCCTCATTTCTTGCTGTCAAGTCCAGAGGAAAGCAGGCCCCACTCATCACCTGTACATTGTCACTCCAACAGTGAAGCATGCTGGTGGTGGCAGCATTATGGTGTGGGGGTGTTTATCAGTGGTAGAGACTGGGAGACTAGTCAGGAGTGAGGGACAAAAGTTTACCCTTCAACAGGACAATGACCCTAAGCACAAAGCAGAGACAACACACATTCAGTTTAGATGAGGCTCTGAAAATGTTCTTAAGTTGCCCAACCAGGCCAAAATGACTCAAATGAACATCTCTGGAGACCTGAAAATAGTTGTTCACTGACAGAGCTTTAAAGGATCTGCAGAGGAGAATGGTGGAAAATCCCCAAATTCAGGTGTGCAAAAGTTTGTGCTGCCAGAGGTACCTTAACAAAGTACTAAGGGGTCAGCACCTCTGTGAATGGGATATTTCTATTTTTTATTTTGAATAAATTTACAAATATTTCTAAAATCTGGTATTTGCGTTGCCATTCTTAGGTATTGAGTGTTGCTTGATGAAGGAAAAAATGAATGTGCATGTGGCGGACTTGCCAATTTTGGTGTTCTTGAGCAAATGCCAGTTGAGCTCCACGGTGCTGGGCAGTGAGCACAGGGCCCACTATAGGACGTCGGGCCCTCAGGCCATCTTCATGAAGTCTGTTCCTGATTGTTTGGGTAGAGACATTCACACCAGTGGCCCTCTGGAGGTCATTCTGTAGGGCACGAGCAGTGCTCAGCCTGTTCCACCATGCACAAAGGGCAGGTATCGGTCCTGCTGATGGGTTGAGGACCTTCTACGGCCTCTCCAGCTCTCCGAGAATAACAGCCAGTCTCCTGAAATCTCCTCCATGTTCTGGAGATTGTGCTGGGAGACACATTAAACCTTCTTGCTGCAGCGTGGTGGATGTGCCATCCTGGAGAAGTTGGACAACCTGTGCAACTTCTGTAGGTTAAGGAATCACCTCATACTGCCAGTAGAGATGATTACTCAAGCCAAAACTAGCACAGTGGAAAACCAGCCAAAAAGATCAAGAGGAGAAACTTGAAATGACCTCCACATGTAAAACCAGTCCTGTTTTGAGGGTTTTCTAATTGTTGCCACTTTAGTGCACCTGTCGTTAAGTCCATGAACACCAATACAGCTGAAAGTGATTAACAATGACCTCAGCTGCTTAACCAACTAGAAAATTATCAGACAGGTTTAATTGATTTCATGCCAGGCCCAATAAAAAAAAAGTGTTCCTTTAATTTTTGTGAGCAGTATATATATATCGTGTCACGCACGCCGCGTAGTAGGAGGATGGATTGATTCGACAGCACCTGGGAAACCACTGCGCCAGGGAATGGTGGGGTATTAACTTTCTCCCTCTGCTTCCTCATAGGAAAAAGACCGCCCTGCACCATAGGCATGGATGACCGCAGTCGCGATACTTCCGCTCTTCCTCCGCCATCTTGCCCTGACGTCATCCTTCCCATCCTCCCTTGCGTCCTTCCCGACATTCCTCCACTTCCGCCTCCCCAATAAAATGGCGACGCCAGGAGTCGGCGGCGCGATTATGAACTTTGTTTATGATTTTGACCTTTTTTTTCTGTACAATATACGGGCCGGAAAACCCCAACCCTTGCTACTGTCTCTCGTCCTTTACAAGTGGCGAGTCGGCAGGATAGAGATCCCGGAATGACGGAGGGACAGGACCTGAACACCGTGCTGCAGGAATGAACGCCCAGCTCCAGGCCCTGCAGCGCAAGCCGCTACCAACCGGGAGCTGGAGGCCACGAAGGCCAGGTTAGTGGAAGCCCAACGGGCGAGACCAGACCCGCCCAGGCAGCCGCCTCCTATGGTGCCGGGGCCCTTCGAGGACGCCGATGCCTACCTGGGCATGTTTGAGAGGACGCCACCCGAACAGTGGCAGCGGTCCGAAAGTGGGCGCCCATCTTGGCGCCATACCTGAAGGGACCAGCGCTGCGGCCTATTATGACCTCCCTGAGGAGGAGGCCGCAACTACGACCTCCTCAAGCCCAAATATTGGCCCGCCACGGCATTAGCCCGGCCAGCAGGCGTCAATGGCGGAACTGGGTCTTTGACCCGAAAAGCCCGCCCCAGGCGCTCGAAGTTCTGGGGCAAGATGGGCCGCTGGCTACGGCCAGAGAGCCCCGACGGGCGGAAAGTCGCCGAGCGGTGGCCTGTGAAGGCCTGGTCAACGCATGCCCAGTTCCCTCGCCCAGCAGGTCCGGGCACGCTTATCAAACATGTCGGGCCTCCTCGACGCCCTGGAGCGCCAGTTGGCGGTCCTCCACTTGGGGGTCAGAAAAGCCTGCTCGCTGGAACCGCAGGGACGGGCGGCCACCCCGAGCCCCTCGACGCGCTGCAGAAGCGCCAGCCAGAGCCAAGAGAGGCCGGGTCCGCTGTTTCAAGTGTGGCGAGACCGCCACCTGCTGCCAAACTGCCCCATCACATCGCCCCGAGCCTATGGACTGCAGCTGGACATCACGGAGAGGTATTGTACCCGCCGCATCCCTTGGCGAGTCGAATACGGGAGTGGTGTTGCTAAATGGGCACACCGTGGTGGCTTTGTTTGATTCCGCAGCAACATTACCATTGTTGCTCCGCTTGCCTTACCGCAACAGTGGTTAAAGCAACATTTGTTGGTTACCTGTGTACATGGGGGACTAGGTCATATCGTCCGCCACTGCTATCTTACCTGGAAGGGGAACCAATCCAAATGACGGTCGCTGTGTTACCTGACCCCCTTCCCAGTGATCTGGGACAAGACTGGTCTAAAAGAATCAGCGGTAAGCCGCTCGCCGCTCCCGGGCCTCGCTGGATCTTGTCATGAGGGGAAAAGGCACCTCCCGCTGCCTCCACGGCACAAGGGCAGGCCCTATGGGCGCTGGTGTCTCGGGGACCTTCCGTGGCTACGGACCTGACCCGAAGATTCCGCGGAGAAGGGACTAGCCAGGAACTCTCCCGGCCCAGGCCCCAAGACCCTCTCGCGCCTGGACCATCAATTTCGTCCACGCCGCCTCCTTTAAGAGGGAGCAGTGGAATGATGACTCCCGCGCTTTGCCCGAATGCGATTGTTCTGCCTAACAGCTCAACAGCCGACGGATCCACACCGGAACCCTTCTTTGTCCTTGAAATGATCTGTTGTACCGAAAGTGGCTACCCATGAGGGCAGGTGCGGAAGTTGTTGCTAATTCCGCTGCACCTTCCGGGCGGGAGATATGCGAAGTTGGCACATGCTCACCTCCTAGGGCCACCTCGGGCGAAAAACACTGGAGAGGATTAAGCCCGCTTTTACTGGCCTGGGATCAATGAGGTCCGCGGTTCTGTCAATCCTGTCCGGAGTGCCAGACCCGCCAGATTCCTAGGAGGGACCGTGCTCCTCTAGTCCCTATTCCCCTCGTGGACATCCCTTTGAAAGGATAGGGGTCGATTTGGTGGGACCCTGGAGCCCTCAACCCGCGGCCACAAGTATATCCTAGTCATGGTGGACTATGCCACCCGGTACCTAGAGGCGGTTCCCCTGCGCCCGCTAATACTAAAAGCATCGCACGGAACTGGTTAACTTGTTTTCCACGCTGGCATACTCCAAGGAGGTCCTCACGGACCAGGGTACCCCTTCACTTCGGATCACGCTCAAGGAGGTGGCCAAATTACTGCAGATAAAGCACCTGAAAGCGCCAGTCTATCACCCGCAAACTGACGGGTTGGTGAACATTTAATCAGACGCTTAAGCAGATGCTCCTGCAAGTAGTCAGCGCTGACGGCAGGAACTGGGACCAGCTCCTCCCGCCGTGCTTTTGCCTACCGGGAGGTACCCCAGGCCTCTACGGCTTCTCCCCTTTGAATTACTATACAGGCGACAACCCCGGGAATCCTCGACATCCTAAAAGAAGGCTGGGAGGCCGAGGCTCTTCCCTCCTCTAATATTTTGAGTACGTAGCAACCGCGCGACCGACTCACAAAGATCAGGCCCCTCCTAAAAGAGCACGCGGACTCGTGCGCTAGCAGCGCAGGCCGGTGTTACAACCGCAACTCCGCCCTCAGGGAGTTCCCCGGGGACCGAAGTTATGGTGCTCGCCCCGACCTCCCACTCGAAGCTGCTCGCCACTGGCAAGGGCCTTACGAGGTTAAGGAGAGAAGGACTCGCCGACTATTTGGTAAAACAGCCCAACCGAATCGAAAGGAGGATCTATCATATCAACCCTGTTAAAGCCCTGAGAGATAGAGAGGAGCTCCCAGCCCCGTAGGTCACTCTCCCTTTCACAAGCACAACTGCCCTTAACCTCGGCTAAGAGCTGACCCCAAGCAGCGGCAGGAGTTAGCCCAAACACTCCGAGCCATCCCCGAGGTAGTGAGCGAGTCACCCGGCCGGACCGCTGATTGAGCCGCTATATAGTCACGGAGCCCGGGTAATCGTCCGGGAGAGGCCCTACCGACTCCGGAGGCAAAACGCCAGAGGTCGAACTGGAGGTGAAACGTATGTTGGACATGGACATAATTGAAGAGAGCCATAGTCCCTGGTCCAGCCCTATTGTCCTCGCCTCCAAGCCAGACGGCTCCTGGAGGTTCTGTAATGACTTTAGACGCCTGAATCAGATCTCCAAGTTCGATGCCTACCCCATGCCCCGCATTGACGCACCTCCTTGAGCGGCTGGAGTACGGCTCGATATCTGACTACCCTTGACATGACAAAAGGGTATTGGCAAATTCCTTTAACGGCATCCGCAAAGGAGAAAACGGCCTTTAGCACCCCTAGCGGGCACTGGCAGTACAAGGTCCTCCCATTTGGGCTGCACGGGCCCCGCACCTTCCAACGCCTGGTAGATAGAGTGCTGACCCCACCAGTCCTATAGCGCCGCTTACCTGGATGACGCTGTCATCTATTCCGCACCTGGGAGGAGCATCTACTGCAGGTCGCAGCTGTCCTCCTAACACTGGCTAAAGCCGCCTCCGCATAAACCCCGGAAGTGTTTTTGGATTAAAGGAGGCCAAATATTTAGGCTACCTCGTGGGACAAGGACAGGTGCGCCACAGAGCTCCAAAGTTAAAGACATCTTAGAATGGCCCCGTCCGAGTACCAAGAAACAGGTGCAGGCTTTCTTGGGGCTTATGGTTACTACCGGTTTGTTCCTCGCCTAAAGAGCAGCACCCTTGACTGACCTGAAAAAGGGCGCCCCTATACGTGGTGTGGACCGACAAAGCAGAACACGCGCTCAGTGACCTAAAGAAGGCCCTAACGCCGGCACCTGTGTTACGGACGCCCTCATTTTGGGCTCCCGCTTATTTTCCAGACCGACGCCGGACACAGGCCTGGGTGCCGTGCTGAGCCAAAGCGCCGATGGTGTCGAGCACCCTGTGATGTACCTTAGCCGGAACTGATGGACCGGGAGACCCGTACGCTGCAGTGGAGAGGGAGGCCTTGGCCATTAAGTGGGCAGTGACCCACCTCCGTACTACCTGCTGGGTCGCGAATTGCTCTGGTGACTGATCACGCTGCACTTCAGTGGATGTCCCTGCACAAAGAGTCGAATGCTGGGTCACCAGGTGGTTCCTGGACTTACAGCCGATAAGTTCACTGTCACTTATCGGCGGGCACCCTTCAGGCCAATGCCGATGCCCTCTCGTATTCACGACCTCTCGGTTAGGTCCGCCCACCTGACGGTCCTGGGCTAAGGGGGATCGGTCACGACGCGCTGAGTAGGAGGCGGATTGATTCGACAGCACCTGGGAAACCACTGCGCCAGGGAATGGTGGGGTATTAACTTTCTCCCTCTGCTTCCTCATAGGAAAAAAGACCCTTCCTGCACCATAGGCATGGATGACCGCAGTGCGATACTTCCGCCCTTCCTCCGCCATCTTGCCCTGACGCCATCCCTTCCCATCCTCCCTTGCGTCCTTCCCACATTCCTCCACTTCCGCTCCTCCCCAATAAAATGGCCGACGCCAGGAGTCGTGCAGATTATGAACTTTTAGTTTATGATTTTGACCGTTTTTTTTTTCTGTACAATATAGGGCCGGAAAACCCCAACCCTTGCTACTGTCTCTCTCGGTCTTTACATATATATATATATATATATATATATATATATATATATATATATATATATATATATATATATATATATATATAATATATCTATCTATAATAATATATATATATTATATATATATATTTATTATATATATATATATATATATATAATTTAAACTAAAAAATCTTAATACTAAACATCAAAATTGACTAGGATCTAGGAAAGTAATAAGGCAGCTATGATGCCAACTTAAAACACAAACAAATAGAATGAGAAACTATATTTTTATGCTCATATGCTACATTTGTGTTTTTTGAGGTCTTTTCCCTCATATTTCTTTCTTTCTGTTGAATAAACCTTTAAGATACACAACATGTGTTCACAGGTGTGACTTTCCAATCACCCAGGGACAAACAGCACACTTCACCTAACTCCATTAGTTCACATTTTTAAAACAGTGTTAATTTTTTGCACACAATTTATCACACAGCAGGGCTTTTCTCAAGCCTAGTTTTCATGTTTATTTGGTAACATTTTGCTTTAGGGGTTGTAAGTTTCATTGATACAGCTATTCCTATTCTAAAATATTTGAATATATTTCTACCGTAGAAATTCAGGTTAGTAGTTGATGTGAAATTTGTGTGCTGCAGTACCGAATTCAGTTCACTTTATGTAGCACTCTTCACAACAGGTTGTTTTATAGAACTGAACATGCTGTCAAAATAAAATGGATATTATGAATTCACATGTAAATAGGAATGAATACAAAAAAGTCAACTAAAATTTGTAGAATATGTTAATCAGTAGACAGTAACTAAAAAGAGAAGGACACAAAGTCCAGACTGAGACAAATTTGGGTAAACTAAGCTTCAGAGAGACAAAAACAGTGGGCCACACTAGACTCTAAGCAGGCTTCAAAAATAATTTGTTATAGAAAAGAAGCCTTTTAAACAGTAACATTGCAGTATTTTTAGTATGTTTCTAGCTTTATTTGTTGAGCTATAAAGGATCATCCATATTTCCATTTTCTGGACTGTTTTTTTACTATTTTAGGGAGAAACTGAGGTTGCTTAAATATCCCTGGGCTATTCAGATTATTAAGTTTTTCTATAGAAAGTCTAAGCTTAATCATATTTTCTCCATATGGAATGCATTATGATATGATATATGATATATTCTAACATTAAAGTGCAACTGATTTTTAGAAATTTCAAAGGACAGCATGGTCATATGCATGCCTGATACAGAAACAGTTGATATGATGCTGAAGTATTCTACAAATTCTGTTGCTTGAGGCAACATCCTGATCCTAAATGTTTTCAGATGAAGGAGCCGATTTTGGACATCAGAAACAAGTCCATGCCTATGACAGTACAGATTCTTTGAGTTCTTTAGGTTACAAATTTCTGATTACTCCTTAACTGAATGGTACCTTTAATGTTATTGCCAAACAAAATAAATAAACCTTTATGTGGGTTGATCTGAAGAAGGCATTTGCTGTTTGTTATTGAGCCAAGAGGATGATCACCTGGAGGGAGATCCATTACAATGGCCTCCCACTCTTCTTCTTCTGTCTTGTATACTGTAAAGGCCCCCCTGGAACATTCAGGATGGGTCACTGTATCCCAGACTAAGGAAAGCTGTAGGCGACAACAGTATTGTCTCAAAGATCATTCATCGCACTCTCTTGTCTAACATGAAACAAAATGGACTTTTGAGGCAGAACCTAAATGTTTTGTTTGACTTGTGTCCCTTTTTTATTACATTTTCAAATACAAAACCAATCTCTCGTGTTCTTTCATAGTGAAATAATACTGCTTACATTTCATTGTGCTAAAAAAGAAAACAAACATTGCATTGTGATATTGTGTTATGCAAGGCTTCAGCCACATTGATCCTTGAAGAGCTCTGTTGTCTGCATATATGTGCTCCTGATGGGGTTACTCATGGCAAATTGGTATAAATGGATAAGACAAGCAAGGAAATATTCATAAAAGACTGATGACAGTTCCAAATGAATCTAAGAGAACTCTGTCTAGAACAAGGATTCTACATCCCACTACGGGTGTCGGGCCAAAGAGTAATATACACCATGTAAAAACCTATACAGGACTGCAGTGTGGGGTTCACATCCTAGAAAGTAAAGGATTATGGGACAGGTGCAACGCCAGTCAGACGACATTCATACTGGATCTTGGCTATGAAACGCAGCTCTGGTTAGGTTAATTTTTGTAACGCTGAGAACGATTCTCAGTTAAACAAGAAGTATAGATCAAGATTAAAAGGGCAAGCTCAGTACACTGAGAACTTTCAGCCAATAAATAATCCAGCAGAAGTGTGTCAAGAAATGCTACTGGAGCTCCTTTATACTGACAGCAATACACCTTGTGACAATCAAGAGTCCAAAACATCATAAAGGTTTGGGACAGCCACCCGTATATTGTTTTTCCCAGCTGCAAAAGGGTTTGAAATAAGTAGCACAATGTGCATATCACAGAGTCCAAAACAGAACTGACTAAAGTAGCCCAAGATGGAGGCTTTTAAAGGCCTGTAGAGGAACTGATGTCATCAAAATGGCCGGAACCAGAAGTGACATCAGCAAAGGGGCTGACTTTTGGGAGTGATGTCAACAAAGGGGCCGGCTTCAGAAGTGATGTCAGCAAAGGGGTCGGCTCCGAAAGTGACGTCAGCAAAGGGCCCCGCTCTGAAGGTGATGTCTTCTGAGGCGCCAGAACCTTGCAGGATTTCCCGAGAAACGTCTGTAGGAAACTGAGAAAGACCGCGCACTCCGTCGCCCCCTGGTCGGATGTTTTATTACACTTACTCCGACCCTTTAGCTGCCTCCTATTTGCACGTGTGTCACAACCTGTATAATGCCTCACTATGACTGCGACTGCCAAGTCAGAACTTCTCTTTTTTAGAATTTCCTTGTTTTATAGTCATTCTATTGTGTGTTCAGACCAAAGTGTGTGTGTATATTTATTTATTTACTTACTTACTTAGCTCCCACACTGAATCCAAAAGCATCTAGGAGCCTGTGTCTTTTGAGAGTGTGCTGTTGAACCTAGCACTGTATGCTCAGCTAATCAACATAAATTTAGTGGTTTCTGAAATACCAAGACTGGTAATTTCAACCAGGAGAAAGAATATTTATTTCAAGAAATTTATGTACGGGGACACTTCCACCATTTTCAGTCCATGGCTGCTGAATGCATGTGTGAAGCACACTCAGACTACAAAATTCTTAACTGCAACTCAATTAAGGGTTTACATGGCCAAATAACTGAGTTACTTGCAGAACATTATCTTCAGGTGTTAACCCAGTTTCTCATAGACCAATATACTTTTTCTAACTGGAATAAGGTTATATGTTGCCTTTTTGAAACCATGTTTCTGTGAACCAGATTTGAAAAGCACATGTAAATGTACTCACCGCTAGTTAAACAATCTATATTTTTTCTGTTTGGTGATAAAACAAAATTTAAAACATCATCATTCGTCTTCTGTGTCCGTGTTCTAGAGGCCACAGTTTATCTGACGTTATTTTTCTCCTGGTGTGGGAAAACCTGCTTTTGATAGTGATAGATATAATCTAGATTCATGCACACAGTCACCCTGAAAATGTACTTCTTGCTTATCTCCAAAACAGCTTGTAACCTTGAACGTGTGCTGAGATGGACTAATCAGCAACACTTAAGGGGCCAGGTTTGTAATACTTCTTATTGCTTGCCTTACTAGAAATAGAAAACTTGAAATATAAAATATTCATTAAGTTTTTATAAGCCTATACTTGAAAGGGGTTTTCTCTACTACTGATTTTGTGGGCAATATAAGCTACTGTGTGCAAAAATATGTCAATTACAAGCTTCTAGCATTTGTGCCTTATAATGTATGTTCCTTGTTTCAGAATCAAGTCAACAGGAAAGCCGAAAACAGCAAATATCAGGTTTTACACTATCACTGAATTTCTAGGGAACAATATTGATAGATTCACTCTAACCGAGTCAATGTGTACCAGAATAAGTCCCTTTCCACAGTTCAGAGATGGGCTTAAGAATTCCATCATGGCATATCATGGAATATCTCTTGAAGATGAGCTTTGACATGGACATGGACAACCGAACAAAATATTGCCATTAAGGAGTGAGTCTGTAATGAAGAACTGATAAGTCATTGAGTATGAGTTAGCAAACGTCATAGCGATTACTTATGATTAAGTTAAATTCATTCTTCATTAAAAATTAAACATGAGCAAAATCTGTACACGTTGTATGCGCAAAATGTAGACTCTTGAAATGAAGCTCACTGCATCCAATGGTCCATGTAGAATCTTGAGCTAATGAATCTGGACTAGAAATTTCATAAATACGAATGAACCTACATTTTTATGACTCAGAGTCATAACAACTGTCAATAGAATGGAAGCATTTTGATTTGTATTGTTCTCAAGCATCAAAAATACAATGATAACCCAACAGTCTTGTAGGTCCCATCATGTCACCAAACAGCTCTCATATGTCAAGGCATAAACTCCACAAGACCCTTGAAGGTGTCATTTGTTATCTGGCACCATGACATTAGCAGCAGATCCTTTAAGTCCTGTAAATTGTGAGGTGGGGCCTCCATGGATTTGACTTACTTTTTCGGGATATCTTACAAATGCTTGATTGGATTGAAATCTGCGAATTTGGAGGACAAGTCAACACCTTAAACTCTTTTTTATGTTCCTCAAAGCATTTAATACCAATTTTTGCAGAGTGGCAAGGTGTATTTTCTTATTGAAACAGGCCATTAAAGGAATACTGTTACCATGAATGGGTGTAAAAGGTCCGCAAGAGTTTTTAGGTATGTGGTATGTGTCAAAGTGACATCACAATAATCCCAGGACCCAAGTTATTTCAGCAGTACATTATTCAGAGTATCACACTGCTCCTGCTGGCTTGCTTTCTTCCCCATAATGTGTCCTGCAGTCCCCTACACAGTAAGCTATGATATAACGTGGATTATGACACTTTTCTTTCGTAAATGGCATTCAATTTTTTCATCAATTTGTGGTTCAGTCAATGACGCAGGTTCACCGGTTGTCTTTCCTTGGACACTTTTGGTAGTGTGGAAGAAATAATTTTAGGGTAACATAGTATTCATCTTAAAGAATTGGCATAAAGGCTTAATAAATGTCAGAAAACTGTTCAGGCACACCAGGACACCAGATAAAGGTCAAGTGAACAACAAAATAGACCCTGAAATATACTTTTCAACAACCAATTCAAATTTATGCGAAAAAAGAAGAAGGAAGATTTATGATGAGGGACCGGAAATGATGAGAGATGCATGCTGGGAAGGAACCAAGATGGGTTCTGGGATTGATGATATCAATGGGAAGTGGTGATGCGTGTTCAGGAAATCATAGCAGGATCATTAGCGGTGCGTGTTTCTTTCTGCAGAAAAGAGAGAGGGTTAGTACTCGCGAATCTCCTCTGGCATGTGCTTTCGCGCTACGTTTAGGTCCTTACGGCCCCTACTCGCGTCGCGTGACGCGACCCCACCTCAGCCCAAACCCATCAGGTTGGTCCAACCGAGTGTTGAACCGGGAGGGCATCGGCGTTAGCTTGAAGGGGACCTCGACGATAAGCAACGGTAAACTTGTAAGGCTGCAGGTCCAAAAACCACCTGGTGACTCGGGGGTTCGACTCTTTATGAAGTGCCAATTCCTCTACTCACTCACCTGCTGGTCCGATGTAATGCTGTAGCAGCTCAGTATTTCAGCTTTTAGGAGGTCGGATCGTGGCTTCCTCCTCAGGGAAATGCGTAATAAGCCTGCTGTGCGGCCCCTTCAGGTACAGCATTAATATGGGCGTCTAATCCATCTTCTGCCACTGATTCCGGGTGGCGGTGCGTTCGAAAATCCTCAGATATGATTCAATATCGTCAGACTCTGTGAGTGGAACGATAGGAGGAGGTGGAGGTCTAGATGGCCAGGTCTTACCGCTTCTGCCAAGGCCAGCTGGACTTTGGTTTCCTCCAACTCACCCTTTGTCACGGCTTGTTCGAGCTGCAGAGTTTGGATTTGGGCTGCCATTCCTTTCAATACAGTGTTGAGGTCCTGTCCTTCAGACATTTTTGGATGTTTTCTGAATCCTGCCAGCTACGCCACTGTAATAAAGAGACACAACACTTCTAAAGGTTTGGGGTTTTTCCGGCCCTGTATCCTGCAACAAATGAGCCAAAGTAGATTGAACATGAATTGTAGATCTAACAGAGACTGCCATAATGGCGGAATCGGGGAAGATTTAATGATGAGGACCGGAAATGAAGAGTGATGCATGCTGGGAAGGAACCGAGATGGATTCTGGGATTGATGACGTCATCAGGACTCGACAGAAGGAGGGCGGAAGTGGTGATGCGTGTTCAGGAAATCATAGCAGGATCATGGCGGTGGTGCGTCTTTCTTTCTGCAGAATAAGAGAGAGGTTAGTAGTAGCTGCTATACTGCATAAAGCACTCATTACACATTATTACAAGTCTTTAAAAGCCAGTTTATTCATCTGTTGTACTATTCCCTCTTGTCCTGTGCAGACTACCTCTGTACCCTGTCCAAGCCTCTGTTGTGACTGTTTTTCTCCAGTCAAGTCCTCTCAAGGAAAACATCTATGTGTTCTTTTAAACTCCAAAATTGGAGTTGCTGTAACAGAAACAACTAGGAAGTTGTATGGTGTTCTGTGAATTTAAAATAAGGCACTTTTTTGAATAAATGTTGAGTGCTGTTCCTGTGACTGCCAAAATTGAAGTTCTGTTTGCTCAATTTTTTGTCTTTTGTACAAGTCAACAGCCCAGACGTGACAAGATATACTGTGTACAGTATATTGTCAAGGTCTGGCAAGGTATAACGCACAGAGTAGCACTATTGTTGAGTCCTTCTCCCAATCCATGCTTAGATCCTAAGATAGTTCCTGCATTTCAGAACAGGTCATTCCCCTGAAGCAAGGCATGTTCAGGCCCAGCAGTACCTGGATGGGAGACCATCTAGGAAAAGCTTGGGTGCTGTTGGAAGATGTGTTGGTGAGGCCAGCAGGGTGCACATACTCCACAGTCTGTATGTGAATCTCAATGCCCCAGTGCAGTGATGGGGACATTGTGCTGTTAAAATGGTGCCATCCTTCAGATAAGATGTAAAACTGGGATCCTGGCTCTCTGGTCGTGGAAAACTCCTGAGGTATCCTGATGTCTTGGCCGAATTTCCACATCAGCCTAGTCATCCTTGTCTCCTAATCATCCTCTGTCTCTAATTAGGTATCTCTCTCAGCACTTCATCACCTAACAACTAATGAGTATCATCCACTTGAAAGCTGTACATTACTGGTGGTTGACAGCAGATGTCCAAATAAACATTTTTGTTTTATTTTTCTCTTTAATTAAACAGGGTTACCCTGAGAGTCCCAAATATTTTATCCTTTTGTGTTCTCATTATTACTATATATATATAATATACAGTTATTTTCTTTTTTAATTGACATTTTAAAATTAGTGAGATATTGGCATTGCAAAGGCAGAAAACAGATCCATTTTACCTATTATTATTGTGAGGATATTCTCCTCAGCTTTATAGCCGGTCTGGATGCATTTGCACAAGGAGGATTCCAATAGATTTCGGTTTTTAGAACAGCCAAGGAATCAATGAGCAGTGTTTTATGGGTCTGGGTCTGTCTAATATACTTTCTTTTAAAAATTTCCCAATATATAGAAAAACTAGACAATGTGAACATGGGCTTTCACAAGGATGTGCATGTATTTTACTCAGATTTTTTCTACACCTGTTATTTTCTAATGTGCAGGTCACCACTGATTAATAAACACTGGAGAAAGCTGCATGATAATTCACACTCATCATCTGCATTTATGTTTGCTCATTATAATTTTTTCCTAAATGGAAATGGTCTTTCTCAAACAGTCTGTCTCAAAAAATCTCAACAAAACAAGTCTGTGGGGTTTTATATAATTGCAATTTATAATCACATTTAACATGGATGCCAACTAAGTTTATTGACAGGTAGACTATAATATCACCTGTGTTAAATTGGGCAAAATGAAAGCTGGCAGCCATAGAGGCAGTCTAGTACTGAGTTTGCACCAGTGGTCTAATGATATTCTTATTCATATTATAATTGCGATTTCTAAACTAAATGCACTCACAGTGTAGCGCTCACTTATATGAAATGTAAGACTAATTGCTGTACAATAAGTATGTAACAAGGAGGGTCAGCAAAAAAAATAATAATGCATCTAGCTGAACTACAAGAGACAATATAAATAGAATAAAGAAGTTTTAATGCTACATAATATGACAATCTCATACCTGTTTAATTAAATACAAAGTGTCAGGACATTTGACTCTCTCTCAGCAGAGCTGAAAACAGTCCTGGACTGAGCACTGATTCATTGCAGGATCCACAGAAGCATATACCCATATTCATAGTGGGCCATTTTGAAATTACCTTTTTATCTAACTGGTACTTCTTTGGTGATGTCATAGTTGGCATTGATCACAACAACTGGGACTTTGTTGAACTTTGACTGTGACCTCATCTATTAAAAGCCACCACAGACTCAGAGGGGTTTATTTTCAACAGAAAGCTGTTGTTTTTCATTTCCTCCTGGCCATTTCTCAGTTGTAATGTTAATGTACATGTTTTGGTGCTTGGAAAGCTAAATAGAGTATACTTCAATCCGACAGAGCACAGATGATTGGCATTAGCCTGTAAGTCTTGTCACTTCAGTGTGGTGTGTTCTGGAAAAGCTAAGTATATTGCAGTTAGATTGTGCAGATATTGATTCATATGGGAAAATAACCTTAAGTTTAGTGATAAGGATTCTGAAACATTTTCTGTTTTTTGAAAACTGTAAAATATAAGCATGCTCACAAATGGGAATAAAAACAAGTAAGCCAGGTGTTTTATGTGTGCGAGTAGAGAGGAGGAGAATGGCTGCCTTTTATTAGAAATGTCCCAAAGAATGTTCTTTCAATTGCTGCTACAGACACTTTCATGGAGATTTCACTAGTTGCTGTTTTACTAACCCTTTTGCAAAAAGCTCAGCTTACTAGCTGTCTGGTAAAAAATGGACATTTTGAGAGGAGCTTTTCTCTCTCTCAGCAGCTGGACACTCGCAACGAACCTCTCAGCAGCTCTTTTGTAAATAAAACACTTTCATGACTCTCTCTCTCTCTGGCAAGAACTTTTTTGTTTTTTCATTTTAGAACTGAGGATATATATAATTTGTAATTAAGGAGCAGGACCATCTGAGAAAGTGTCATCTGCATCCTGTAAAATGGAACTGCATGAACCAACCTGTATAATTCTTTCTATCTTCTTATATAATATGCTACCGTGGCTGTCTGTTTGTGTGTCCAGGATTTTAAATTACCTGTAGCTTGCAAACCGTTTGACCTATTGACCTTAAATTTGGTACACATATATGCATGGCGCCTACTGCCTTACAGGGTGATGATTAACCTCCAAGGTTATTACTCTTTTATTTTATTGTTGAATCCACTCTGGCGGTCAACAGGTGTGTTGCATCATTACTAAGTAGTTGCAACAAACTCTGACTTCTTCTGTTGGCATCTTTTCATGTTAAAAGATGAAGAGAAGAAGCGGGCCGCTAGGGTGGAGAAAAGAAGAGCTCGATGGCCACGGGCTGCTTGAGCCTCCCTGCTCCTCTCCCGTGGTCCTCTCTCAGATCCAGGGTTGCCCCTCATGGCCTGGAGGACGTATACACCACCTCCGGTCTTTCCAGGCATCCCGGCTAGGTCTGGCCCTCAGCCGCCTGTGACTATATATATATATATATATATATATATATATATATATATATATATATCGTATAATATGTATATAAAATTTTATGATTAGTA
>NW_024384142.1:0-6391 GCF_016835505.1 Polypterus senegalus
GGGTTTTGCATTTCTCTTGATTTGAACCGAGCTGTAAAAGCCAACTACTAAATTATTCTGATTAATCTTTTCATCTTATATTACAGTACATCTTTAGTGAGGATTTACATTAAATCTGTATCTTTTAATCAGAGGCTTATTTAAAAAGCACCGTTACTCAGCATCATCTCCTTAGCATTCGTCCATAGTGCTTTACAAGCTCATATATACTGTACAGCTGTTTGCATATAAGTTTTACAGTTGGAGTCAGACAATGGTCTAAAGTGGGAAATGAATCAACAGCCTTTTGGTTTAGAGTTCAATTAATTATTTGCTATGTCTCATTACCATCCTGCCTGCATTACTAAATGTCCACTTGACAACTATGTTTATCTGAGAGTGTGCTTGTTAATCTGTTGTAATATAAACTTAAATTTGGTCTCGTCTGTTACGGGAGATGGACGTATGTAGCGGAGCTCCGTTAGCAACAGCTCATTTTTCTTTTATTTCTTATTATCCGAGGTATCCTGTATTTACCAACCTGAGGGTTTCTAATACAGTATATAAATATGAGTAACAAGAAAGGCGGTCAGAAAGAAATGGAAAAGAAACTTAAAGCTACACCCAAGTCTAGACAGGCACCAGGCACCAGTATAAGTGCGGCCTTTCAGACTGACCTGGAACAGGCAGGCAAAAGCACAGACTTCCTAGGAACCCACTCCACTGCAACATCTCCAGTCGAAACGAAAATGGGAGGCGAAAGTGCAAGTGATGCAGGTCACGATAGCTTGCCGATTCCAGAAGGTCCTTGAAACTAGAGATGGACTTGCAGTCCGGCGCGTTCATCTAATCCTTGCGAACCAGAAGCATCGGCTGAGCGGGTATGCCACTTCACCCGCGAGAACAAGCCGAAATGATTTGTCCAAACTGAAGGAAATGATCGCAACATTGGCCACGGCCACGAGTTAGCTCAAGAAAGTCATTCAGAAAAATATGAAGAAAGAAATAAATGGCTTGCTCAAGACAACCGGAAGCTGTGGCTGAGCTGCAAGAGATCGCAGGAATATAAAGACTTGGAAAAATGTATATATAATCGTTTTGATGCAGCGTTTAAAGATATGCTGAGAAAAACTGAAGAACACATTCAGGAAAATGCGTCTAAACTGAGAGAACTTGCCAATCAGCTGGATGACGTTAAGCAGAGATTCACAGCTTGAATTGTAACAGCGGAACATTTGGCATCTAAAGCCAATGGAAAAGCTACAGCTGCAGATTCCGAATGCAAAAAAAATGAATAATATTAGAATCAAAGGTCATCCTGAGAATCATGAAAGTCAAACCAAGTGAAATTCGTAGCTGAACTATTCTCAAAAATAATTGGAGGACTTTAAAACAGATACCGAGATAGCGGCAGCTTATCGATATCGTGGATCAAATACCTTTAGACCTAGGTCTTTAATTGTCCACTCGAGATTACAATTTAAACTTTGATGTAATGGCACTTCTCAGACACTTTATCGGCAATAGAAATCTCTACTTTTAATCCCCAAATGCTGCTGTTGGGGCTGCACGTTCTAGACAGGCATTATGAGGGGCAGACAGAAATGTGAAGGGGCACATTATTGGCGACGGAGACGGGAAAGGGGTGGGGTGGTGGTGCTCTGGATAACTGTTTTTGTCATGTAATTGGATTGCACTTTGTCAGGCCTCTACCCTGAATCTGTCCAACTTGAAGTCTAAGCTTCTGCTCTTAGGGTAGCTCTAGGGTCACTGAGGCACACAAACCCCCTGACCACGATAAGGTGGCAATCCCTCAGGAGAAACTGAAAAATAAAACAACAAAAAAAAAAAATAAAATATTCCTCATCAGATTATAACAATTAAAACATGACATTTACCTTAATTGGATGGCTTATATCAAATATATTCAAACCCAACAATAACACTTCTCACTATTGCCAATATTAACAAAACTAAAAAGGGTAGGCCAAGTGTGGTATAGCGGGTCCACAGCTCTCAGGCCAGTTTGTAAAATAAATAATCACTGCATTTGCGCTTAGCGAGGGTGGTGGTTGTGTGGCTGAAGCAGTTCTCAGGGCGATCTGCGGTGTAGCTTTTCACCTAAGTGCACAGGTGAAAACTGCCCACATCCGTGATTGTTCCTAGGGCTACTAGTTACTCAGCTGCCATGCCTCTCGATATAAAAGAACCCCACGTCGGCTAGGAGGTGGAAAAGAAAAGAAAGGAAGAGAAAGACATAGGTTGCTGGAGAGCAAGCAGGAAGCAGTGTGGCGAGAGGGTGGGTGTGAGCAAACGAGTGCAGGCGTGCATTGCTGCTGCTGGGAACCTGGTTGTTGGCCGACAACCAGGAGCAGTAGTAGTGGTCATTCCTGCTGAGTGATCATGTAGCGGGAGTGGCCAGTGAAGTAGGACAACTGGCCGTGTAAGGTCGGGAAGGCAGCGGGGTTCGGGAGGCTTGGTGTGAAGTCCTAGATGTGAGCGTCCTGGTAATCAAGGATACCAAGTCTCGGGCCTGGGATGAGTGCGTGACCGAAGCCAGGATCGGGAGGCCTCCAGACCGGTCGAGAGGAGTGAAGGTCAGCTGCAGAGATAGCGCCTCGCCTGCTGCAGGGCCCAAACGGGAGAAGCAGGAGAGACACTAGGGTAAAAGCACCGGGCTCTGAATTAGATTTTAAAGAACTGCTTCCCGCATTTGTTTTAACCTCATTTTAATGACTGTTTTCTATTGCTTTTTAACCTCCACGTGTTTTCAGGATTATTTATTTATTGAAGACTGTTTTTTAAGACACTGCACTTTATTTATTTGAACACTGTTTGATTATTGTTTTAATAAAAGCACTTTGCACTTTTTCACCATCCCCTTGCTATGTTGTTGCCTCACTGCTTAGCTCATCTCGGTTATAACTATCGACTGTGATGGGTTTAAGGGCTCCTGAACAGCAGATGGGGCATGGACTCGAACCCGCATTATCACACCAAGTTAAAAAAAAAAAAAATTCACCAAGTCTTGAAAAATAAAACTGATAAAAGAATAAAATAAAATATCCATTCAGATCTTTACAACCAACAACATAAAATTTATCTTAATCGGATGGCCTAATTCTCAAATAAATTTGCAAAATAAAGTAAGAATAAAATAAGACCTCTCAATATAGCAAATATTTACAAAACTAAAAAGGGCTGGCATAGTAATTAAAAAAACAAAAACAATTCACCATGTCTTTTCCTACATTCTCAAACTAATTTGTGGAACACAACAGATTTACTGTAGATCAGAACATTTTCACTTTTTTCTTCTTTTTTTGTCTTTTTGTCTTGTTTTAAGTTTGTTTGTTTTGCAAGCAACTGAACTCTCTGTTTGCAATTGAACAGCTCCACTCTCCTTTCTCCTCAATCCACTCTACAACAACAGTCTTCTGTTTCTCTTTGCAAAAAAACCCAAGTTATTTGTTATGGACTTCTCATGGGCCAAGATCACCATATTCCTCTTTCTTTTATGTTACATGTTGCAACAATAGGGGGTTAGGAACCATGACAAAGTGGAGAAGGAACTCTCACGATGCTGAAGACACACCAATTACCAGGGCTGTACTACAATTTATGCTCAAAAAGGAAACCTGTACTCCTGCAGGAGTTTACACAAAGTGGACAGGTTTGTTTCCTTTGAACATTTTTCAGGAGCATCTGCTTTGCCATAAGAACTTCATTTTCAGACTTACAACATCTGCTACAGTGCCAGTCATCACAGCCAGAGGGTGCAACAGGGTGGGATCTAGAAATGTGCTAGACCTGGTGCAAGATATAGATATGGCTCTCATCAGGTCAATATTCTTGTGTGAAAATCTAGTTTCCATTTCTGAAATGGCCCTGTCAAGGATGTTGAGCAGGGATCTTTTCAGAGACTGATGGGGGAAATGGTAGGGTCACCAGAGTCTGTATGGCCCAAAGTTGAGAGCACAACACTTTGACCCAGGTTTTTGCTCATTGTTCTCCTTCTCTTTGTTGGATGTGACTCATCCTCAGCAGGAGATGACACTCCCCAACAGTCAGAAGACAACCTCAGAAGCACTCACAGATCAACTGACTGAGACTGTAGAATAGCATTTGCTGGTTTCAAGACACCAAGCACCCGCATTAGGAACTTTCCAATCTCAAAGAAGTGATGCCTCTTAATTTGGCATAGCATACTTGATGCCTCGGTGCACAGGTCAACTGCAGCATCATCATCCTTTGTCATCTTAGATAGGATACTAAGGATTTGTTCTTGATTGTCCACAGTGTACCTTGTCACCTCAGTGGCTTGTCCATCTGATCTCAAGCAGCTTTTTTAGATGCATCATGTTTATTGAGCACATAGTGGTGGTGTAAAAAGTTGTAGAGTGAACTAGATTAGATTAGACTAAAAATCTTTTTGCACACAGCTCACTCTGCATGGCATGCACAACCACTAAGTGCAGTTGGTGGTTGTAGCAGTGGATGTATGGGACATATCTGTCAGCCTCTTTTGGAGCAAAGCTTGTACACCACATCTAACCCGCTCATCACAGAAGCCCCAAAATAACACTGGCTAAGTATACTGTCAGCACTGTAGCCAGCATCAGAAAGGTGTAACAGATCTCAGAGGTGATGTACTCTGCATCAAGTTGTTGCAAGTCAAGCAACCCGATAAGATGCTCCTCTGGCCCATATGGAATTTCTGACAAACCGTATTATCACAGACAAATTTTGCACATTGCACCTATCCCTGGTCCCATCACTTTTGAGGCAAAACCCTGCAGAATCAGTACTTTCATATTATTTCCAGACCTCTCCAAGCACCATGTCAGCCAGTGTTAGGGTAATTTAATTTTGGAAATCCTTAGATGTGCATTTTGCATTTTTGGGATACCCTTAGCAATGTTAGCTACTCTCATCCCTCTCTAAGGTATATTCCATCAGTTTTAGAAAAATACCTGAAGCAGTCCCACGGAGCCCCAACTCATTTACAGAGAGAAACCTTATAGCACTACCAATACTCTTGACATAGTAATGGTTTTTTTCAAGTTGTGTTTTACCAACCAACATTGAATCCACAGTCCACCCGTGGCATCTCTGCTTTTATGCTCAGTCCAGATGGTTGAAGCATGCCATGTTGTGGCTGGCACATGCCTCTTTAGCCCCTTGTCTCGATCAGTGCTGCTTTCCAGTTGTTGAAACCAGTTAGGGTAGAAACTACATCCCTCTATTAACAGTGCTGCCATATTCCGACAGGGAAAAACATCGTGCCAGCACAACAGAGTACTCCAGCTATGGTGGGTATGCGGTACCAGGCAGATCAGGAATGATCTTAATGTTGTACCACCAAATACACGTTTGGGGTAACTATCCAGCATTGGCTGGGATGGTGTATTGCCATTTAAGTCACTGGGTAGCTGAGCGGGTTGCTTTTGGGCAGAAATTGTTGGCAGAGGTACAGGAGAAGCAGTGCCTGTTGATGCCACAGGAGTAGAGATGCTAGCTGCTGTCTCTGATGTGCCAGCAGCAGCATGATTGCCATTGCTATTGGTACAGGCAGGAGCAGCACCACACTTTTTAAAAGTTTGGAAAAAAGGATGCATCTCACAGCATTAACTTTACCTTTGTGAGCTGCTGGAAGCTGGGGTGGAAAGTGAATAAGCTTTACTAAAATCGCTGTGATTACATCAGTATATGAAACGAGAAAATTGTTGAGTGCAGAGTTGAAAGCTGGGGCGGGGCTTTGTGTCGGGGTCTGACAGACACTGGTCCTCTAGTCAGCTCTATGCAGCAGACAGGCTCACAGTGGTGCTTGTAGGATCGAATAAGAAACACTTCTCTACCAGATTGAAACTGTGAGAAGAACAATGGACTAGTTCCCCATTGACTGTACACATATAGATGTATTTTTTTGTTTTTTTTTTGTTTTTTTTTTAGTTTTCTTTTACTTTTTGTATTAATTTTATTTCACTCCATACAAAGCAATCAAGTTTTTACAAAAGAAAAAATAGAGTTAAGAACAGATCGATCCCACCCTTGAGAGAGACAGCAAGCCAAACAGCATAAAAATTTTACAGCTTTTAAACATACCTAAATTAATATATTCTCTATGCTTCATGAACTTATTTTAAAATATTACTGATTAGATCCTGCCATGTTTTGAAAAACGTCTGTACGGATCCTCTAACTGAGTATTTGATTTTTTCCAATTTCAAATAATATAAAACATCAGTTTCCCACTGACTTAAAAGAGGAGAGTTTGGATTCTTCCAGTTTATCAGAATAAGTCTAGTGCAAAAGTGTAGTGAATGCAATCACAATTAGTTTGTCTTTCTCCACTTTAAGCCCTCTGGAAGACCCTACAGCTAGGTAAGGGATTAGGTATCTGGAGTTTTTT
>NW_024384143.1:0-7216 GCF_016835505.1 Polypterus senegalus
GCCATCCACAAATGCAGGTTAAATCTCTACCATGCAAAGAAAAGCCATAAGGGAAAATGATTCAGAAACACCACCATCTTCTCTGTGCCAAAGCTCATTTAAAATGGACTGAGGCAAAGTGGAAAGCTGTTCTGTGGTCAGACGAATCAAAATTTGAAATTCTTATTGAAAAACATGGACGCCGCGTCCTCCAGACTAAAGAGGAGAGAGACCATCCAGCTTGTTATCAGTGCTCTGATGGTATGGGGGTGAATTAGTGCCAATGGAATTGGTGGCTTGCACATCTGGAAAGACTGCAGGTTTTATCTCAACATCTGTCCCCATCCAGACAACATTTTTTTCAGGGAAGGGCTTGCATGTTTTAGCAAGACAATGGTAAACTGCATACTGTATCTATTACAACAGCATGACTTCGTAGTAGAAGAGTCCAGGTGCTGAAGTGGCCTCCCTGCAGTCCAGACCTTTCAATGTTTGAAAACATCTGGTGCATCATGAAGCGAAACATACAACAAAGAAAACCCAGGACTGTTGAGCAGCTAGAATCCTATGTCAGACAAGAATGGGACAGCATTTCTCTCCCAAAAGTCCATCAACTTGTCTCCTCAGTTCCTAGATGTTTATGGGCTGTTAAAAGTAGAGGGGATGCTACAGAGTGGTAAGCAAGGCTCTTTCCCAACTTTTTTGAGACGTGTTGCCACCAAACTCAAAATGACCTTATTCTTTCCTTAAAATGGTACATTTTCTCAGGTTAAACATCTGACATGTTTTCTATGTTCTATTGTGAATAAAATACAGGATTACGAGATTTGCAAAATATTTGCATTCTTTTTTTATTTCCATTTTACACAGCATCCCAATGCTTTTGGAATTGGGGATTGTATAAATTCACTGGCCTATCAAAGCCTAGATTTTATGTGTTTTTAACTGTTCTGGTGGTATGCCAATTCAAGATTTTTTTTCCTGGGTCACACTGTTGCTGGTATTGTCTCCTGGTGCAAATAATTTTATCATTAGAACCACAGGAGAGGTGGAACTTTGTCCTTTTTGTGTCTTAGACCAGTCCAAAAACAGCTGACAATGACTAGCAGTCAATGGGAGGTGTTGTAATGGAGTCGTACCTTTTTAGTGTGATTTGAGGTATTTGATGGCCAGATTTCTAGAGATGGTAGAAGGTGTTCATTGTCATTTGTCATTGTCATATGTCATTTTCATACTACTATGTGCTCTTCCCTCATTATGTTTTCCAATTCCTTCAGATTTCTGTGATGGCTTCCCATGTCCTGGAATGTCTCAAAATCAAAATATGCTGCAATCTGTCAACTAACTGCCTGACTTTCTAAGATGTTGCTGTGCATGCTTTATAGAATTTTGCTTTTTTTGAATGATTGACAAATTTTTTTTGAAGACATTGGTAAGGTACTGTAGGTCCAGAGGTCACCATGATCAGAGTATCCATAGGCAGCGATGGGTATAGCAAACATGCATATCTAATAATTTCCATTCTCGTCCATGCTATTGTCCTATGTCTGGACATCCACTTCAAGGTGCAACTCATTTTTAACTGAAATTCACAGTTTGGCTGGCAGAATTTCCACAAATTACAGTATTAACTGCTGTAATAGAGTGGACGCTAGGTGTCACTGTTGCCCATCTTTACCCAACAGACAGTATGCAGGACATGGGATAAAATCACCAAGAAGATATTTATTTTCTTTCTTCTTCTTTGTATTGTGCCCCAAAGCACCTCCACCACAATAAGTAGCAATGAATCACTAAATTATCCCACCTCCCAGCAAGCTCACTCCCTCCTAAATCTGGCTTACTTGCTGTTTTCCCAACAGTTTTATTATATAGTCTTTGACTGGGAGAGGTGGAGATTCCCAACTCTTTGATCAGCCCGGAAGTACTGTGGGGCTTCCATCCTCATGACTTCCAAGCACTTCCAGGCTGCAAGGGAAGCATGACTCCCCAGGTGCTTTTCCTGGTGGCACCCACAACACCAACAGGGCTGAGAAACCCAGACTCCAAGTCCCAGAATGCCCTGCCCTGCTACACTACAGGAGAGCTGCCATCTAGCGTTTTGGGGGGCCGTGTCCTGAAAAAGCTGCCTTCCCCCATCCTTCCATCACAGAGGTGTCCCGACCGGGATGAGCTGCCATCCATCCACCACTCTGCACATACTTTTTTGGACTTTTCAAAGTTTTAAGCTGTATAAACACCTATCCCAGCTTAATAAAATTTAAATACTTAAGGTGGGAAACTAGCTGTTTGACTTTTGTCCAAATTCCAGTTAGGGTGTCTTCTGTAGTGTGGCACAGTGGTAGAGCTGCTGCCTTGTAGTAAGGAAACTAGAGTTCACTTTGACTTCCTAGCTTGGAGTTTGCTTGTTCTCTGCATGGCTGACAGTGTTCAAAAGCCATTAAGAATGTAAACAGAATGGTAGGATATATAGTGCCATGGTATGTATTGTACAAGTCCAAGGAGGTTCTGCTCAACCGTTATAATGCACTGCTGAGGCCTCATCTGGAGTACTGTGTGCAGTTTTAGTCTTCAGGCTATAAAAAGTACAGAGCAGTGCTAGAAAAGGTCCAGAGAAGGGCAACAGGGGTTGAATTATGAGGAAAGATTAAAAGAGCTGAGCCTGTACAGCTTAAGCAAAGGAAAGATTAAGAGGTGACATGATTGAAATGTTTAAAATTATGAAGGGAATTAGTACAGTGGATCAAGACTGTTATTTTAAAAAGAGTTCAGCAGGAACACATGGACACAGTTGGAAACTTGTTAAGGGTAAATTTCGCACAAACGTTAGGAAGTTTTTCTTTACACAAAGAATGATAGACACTTGGAATAAAATACCAGGAAGTGTGGTAGACAGTAAGACTTTGGGGACTTTCAAAACTTGCAAATGTTTTTTAGAAGAAATAAGTGAATAGGACTGACGAGCTTTGTTGGACTGAATGGCCTGTTCTCGTCTAGATTGTTCTAATGTTCTAATGAACCTTAGGTGAACTGGTGACACCATATTGGCCTTGGTGTGTGTGTTCACCCTGTGATGGACTGGTGTCCTGTTCAGAGGATTGTTCTTGTTCATGACCCTACTGAGGACTAAGTGGGCTTAGAAAATGGTATGGTGTCTTTTGTTTATTCTCCATTTATATTAGTGGATTGCTTCCCACAGTCCCAAGATATAAAGTTGGGTTGACTGTCACATATTAACAGGCACTGTGTGGGGAAATAGACAATGCGATGACTAGGTATTCTATCCTGGGTTACTTCCAACTTGCTCTGTTTTCTGTTCTCTTAAGCTGCAGCTCCCCACAACCCTTTAATGCTTCAGAGATTTCCTGTAGAACAATGTGTAAGGCAAGAAGCAATGCTGGACTGGACACCATCTGTCACAAATCACACTTATGGGTACACTCACATAGTTAACCTGATACAAATGTCTTTAAGATGTGGGAAGAGAGCTGGAGCCATCAAAGTGCACACACACACAGGGAGAAAATGCACTCTCCACATAGGAAGAGGCTGGGGTGTAATTCGGACCTACTGGTGGTGGAGATTTAAGTCAGTGTTGCTAACAACGTTATCACCATTCCACCCCACTTACAATTTAAAACAAAGAAAAAAGTATTTTTTAAAAAAGTCACACCAGCATGTCTATGTAGAGGTTTGCTGAGGTGCCAGGAATTCAGCCTTCTCTACGTGATTTTTCAGTGAGCCTGAAGCAGCACAGCTTCTATTGCTGTTAATCATCATGCTCCCCTGAGGCTGTGAGCGAAAAAAGGAAGACGTGAAGAATCAAATGTTAAACATCTACACTTTGTATCACGACTGTAATGTATTTCATTGTCTGCTTTTGGGAATTTTTTTTATATTACTGCTCACATAGTACACTTTCTCTGTTACAAAATTTGACTATATAACCTTTAGTAATGTCTTAGTTTTGACTTGGGGGGTAAAAAGGAAAATGAATACAAACATAAGCCAGGTTAATAAATCATGCTCAAAACATATCAAGCATGAGACTGAAATAAATTCAGAGCCTATAGAGCGCCTTTAGAGGTGGTCCATCCAGAGACTGCCTTAGACCAAAGATCAATCATCATACTAAGATGAAGAGCTACCTGGTTATCCAGGCATAGACACCTAGGCTCCTTGGAAGAATGAACTGAAATCCATCCAAGGTTTTATTGTGTGGTCACGCAATGGAAGGACAGAATCGAAAAAGTCCAATTGTTGGGATGCCAACCAGGTCGTCCCTTTTAATCATCATGAGGCGAAAGAAACAAAAATGAAAGACAACGAAAAAATGGCAGCAATGCGCTATTCCGGATTAAGGATTCCTTCTTCTTAAAAGACTTTTTGAGAGTCACGCGCTCCGCCATGCGGCTTGTTCGGGTCTTCCAACAAAGGACGCTTTTTCTTAGTCGGCGCTTTTTTTATAGCACAGCTTCCTGAAGGGGCGGGACTAAATGCCCTTACTGGGCGGCTTCTCAGAGCTGTGAGGGAAGAAGAACAACAGGACAAAGTCAGCGATAGGACCCCCTCTCATCTGGTGGGTAACTGTATACCTTTCCCAGGCCCTTAGAGGAGTCCTCCGATGCCCATGTGTGACAGTTAGTGTTATTTTGCTTCTATTTTTGTCATTTTTAGGAATCTTAAGTTAAAGATTGTTAATCTATAATGCATGATTAACACTGTGGACTTTCTCTCTGCCTTGTTTTGGCACTCTGTCATTTCATCTGGGGTCATAGACATAAAACAATGGGAGTAGTATTTAGCAATCAACTCTCACAGTGACCATAAATGGAGATACAGATTTCTGCTGCATCTTTGTAACAGGAGTGTAAATGTTAAAGGAGTAGTTGAGGTTTGGGACAATCGGTTAAAGTTTATGTGATAATGAGTCTAAAAGTGAGAAATAGGTCACACTAGGAGCCTTGCACAATTAAAACAAAGTTTTTTGGAACTGCATGGTGACACAGTGGTTAGGACTGCCTTATAGATGCAGCATTTTGGGCCTGAATGTTATGCCTAGTTCTTGTATCTACAGATTTTCCTTCCCCATCTTAGTGCCATCTGCCTTAGGCTAACTTCTTTTTTAAATGTGCCACAGAGTTTAATAACCACAAGTTTTTGTTCAGAACAAGTTTAGCAATCATGAACAGTTCCCCTCTGTCCATCAAATTTCCCCTGTATAGCTAACTGCAACAACCTGTATTTGTCCTTGCAAAGGACATATAAGTCAGTTTCCTCTTTTTAACAGCAGGGAGGATTTTCTCTTGCCTCGTTCTTGTGTTTGAGTATTATATCATTCGACACATGATGAATCCAAGACATCCTTAACATTTACTGGAAGCACCACATCTCAAATGCCTCCAAGCACTTGCATGGACTTTATATAAGTGTGCCCTTACTTCTATTCCATAAAGCAAAACTGAGAATATGAAACATGTCAGCATTCTTACCCCGATTCCTAGGTTCAGACTTACACTACAGAGTATTTTCTTTAATGGTTGAATGTAGTGTGTGCCCTTTAAATTCAAGTCCTCACACCATGGATGTGCTCCCACCTTTTTGTTAAGTGCAAGGCTAACTGGCAACTCTAATTGGGTCCCATGTGAGCCAATGGGCTTTGCTGTGTGCTGTGTCCCATCCAGGGTAGGTTCCTGCTTTGCACTCATTGCTGCCAGAACAGGCAGGCTGGATTCAATAAGTTTGTAAATATTTCATGTTTTTATTTATTAGAGGATTAAAGATCCACATCACTATTTCACAAAACTTTAAAATCTGGCCACAAGTCAATTATTCAAGTTCTATTTTCTTTGTTACAGGAATTTCTGGAGACTGGAAAACTATTTCACCGCCTCTCAAAAGGAATATTTTAACTCTTTCTACCAGAAAGAAATGAAGGATACAGAAATTCAGTTTCCCTGGGATAAGGAGTAACAACGGTGCAGGGTTACAATTGTAAGGGGACAGAAGCAGGAGTTTTGTTTTCTTCTTTTTTCCTTTTATTTTCAGAATACAATATTTAAACATGCTTTTTATTCATATTGTACTGTATGTGTTTTATACTTCAAAATGTACTGAAATTTATAAGGCATTCTATAAACATATATGATGTTTTAAAAATTTTATTTTAACCTTCAGACTATTACTTTTATGAAAATTATTCATGCCAAAATTAAATACAATCCAATTTGTTCACTATTATGCAATGCAATGTGTATATGCACGTGTTGCATTTAATTTTGTCACTGCTTTATTGTGTCATAATTAAAAACAAGTGATCGATTGTTTTTCACTGTGGCATAGAATTTTCATGACGGTTAAAATGCAATTCAAAAGCGTACTCCATTTTAATTCATGGCCATAGATTTTGTGTCATAACTAAGAAAAAAGCAAGTTTTCTGCCTCACTCCGCGCTCTCCATGAAACGCAACCACAGAGAGCATGAACAACTTGGCACATCCACATAAAAATGACAAGTTTGAGCTTTCTTGAAGGCTTTTACTGGACAGTCCTCATTGTAAACTGAAATATATACAAAAGAAACATACAGGTAACCCTGCGGTGGGCTGGCACCCTGCCCGGGGTTTGTTTCCTGCTGGGATTGGCTCAAGCAGACCCCCGTTACACTGCAGTTAGGAATAGTGTGTTGGATAATGGATGGATGGATGAAACATACAGGTAAATACAGGTGTACAACCAAAGACATTAAATGATGATTTACAAAGTAATAGACAGCAGACAATATACATTAAACAATAAATCTTTAAAAAATACTTACAAGGTGAGTGAGTTCCACAGTTGGACCGAGACAAAGAGAAGTGCATAGACAGAGGTTCAGATTGCTGCATACCACAACTAACCAGACCCAGGGGTTTATATACCACAAAGATACACTTCAGACGTGACAAAACAAGAGATAAAGGGGTGACTACATGAGACATATGGGGTGTATTGTATTTAAATGTTTATTATGGAACCTACATGCTTTACATGAGTTTCATAGACACTTATAACTCCACTGTGAGTGTGGGATGTGACTGACTGGTGTGTTAATAAATGACAAGACAAAAGGGGAGTACAGTTCGACAAATAACAGCATGTGGGGCAAAGCAGCAAACATATCCTATTTTTCTTAGCAGCTTCTCTGAGTGTATTGCATTTTGATTCAAGACCACGCATTAATTCCGCCAGAATTGAA